>NC_068565.1:36472565-36773315 GCF_025698545.1 Gossypium raimondii
TCAAATGCTCGGCATGTTCAATCTCATCACGAGAATAAATTAGAATATCATCAATGAACACAACTACAAATTTATCCAAGTAAGGTCTGAAAATTCGGTTCATTAAGTCCATGAAAATAGCAGGAGCATTAGTCAAACCAAATGGCATCACAAGAAACTCATAGTGACCATACCTAGTCCGGAAAGCAGTCTTCGAAACATCTGACTCTTTAACCCTCAACTGATAATAACCAGATCTCAAATCTATCTTGGAAAACATAGTAGCTCCCTCCAATTGGTCAAACACATCATCAATTCTAGGCAGTGGATATTTGTTCTTTATAGTTACCTTGTTAAGCTGCAGATAATCTATGTATAATCTCATTGAACCGTCTTTCTTTTTCACAAAAAGCACTGGTGCACCCCACGGAGAACAACTAGGTCTCGCAAAACCTTTATCAGTTAATTCCTGCAACTGAGCTTTCAATTCTTTCAATTCCAACGGGGCCATTCTATAAGGAGCTATAGAAATAGGAGTTGTACCTAGAATCAACTCAATACCAAATTTAACTTCTCTAATAGGGGGCAAACCTGGAAATTCTTCCGGAAACACATCTAAATATTCACATACCACTGGCACTGATTCAATTTTGAACTCTGGATCTCTAGTGTTCAATACAAAAGCAAGATAAGCTTCATACCCTTTTCTCAAACATTTCTGAGCAGACATAACAGAAATCATGACAAGAGAACTATCTGACTCATCTGCCTTACAGGCTCTCTCAACTAGAATAACAAACTCTTTTATCTTTAGAACACCAATTGACAGTCGGATATCATCATTGAGCCCATCCACAAATCTTTTACACATAATATCTTCTGTAGATACACACTCTCGAGCATACTTGCTGAGTCTGACAAATTTACGTTCATACTCAGTAACAGTCATCTTACCCTGCTTTAACTCAAGGAACTCTTTTCTTTTCTGGCCAATAAACCTCTGATTGATATAATTTTTACGGAACTCCTCCTGAAAGAAATCCCAAGTAACTCTCTCACTCAGTACAACTGACACAAGGGTCTTCCACCAATGATAGGTCGAATCTATAAGGAGTGAGACAACACACTTCAACATTTCTCAAGTGTACAAGATAACTCATCAAATACTCTGATAGTATTCTCATGCCAAAATTCTGCTCTCTCTGCATCTCATCTTTAGTAGCCCGAAACTCTTCAGCGTCTTGTTTTCTGATCTTATCAACTGGTGGCCTTTCTCTTATAACTGTACCTGTACCTGTAACTGGGGGAGCTACATGGGGAATCTGAAAATCATGAGGGGGTGGAGGTCTAACAGCTGGATTTGTATGAACGAACTCGGCAAACTATTCATTCATAGCTTGGAAGAAGGCTTTTTGAGCCCTTACTCCCTGACTAACTATAACAGGCCTTTCACTACCATCTGGTGGCACCGTCCCTTCTGCGAGAGCGGGAGCATTACTTTCAACATCATCTGTACCAGCTCTTTCGGGATCCATACCTATAAAGTAAAAACATTTTAAAATCATCAGGAGTCGTCACACTATCAAAATACAAGTATGGCATGTATAGCTAGACTCTTATTCATACTGAATATTCTGAGAAACCGGCTAAACCTGTTCTGATACCAAAAAGTGCAACACCCCTTACCCGAGACCGTTATCGGAGTCGAGCACGAGGCGTTACTTGACTTAACTTACTAGTTTGAGGCATAAAAGTTTGCTTTTAAAATTAATTTCACTATTTACAACAAAGCTATCCAATCCCGTAGCAGTTACTAAATTAATTATAACTAGAGCTACAAAACTATAAATTTAGATCCAGAAATTTTCTCTAAAACTAGACTCATATATCTTCTTACCATAAATTTTTTAGAATTTTTGGTTTAGCCAATTAGTACATTTTATTAGTTAAAGTCTTCCCTGTTTCACTATTCGACTGTCCTAACCTCTCATCACCAAAATTCAATTTTCTCATTGTATGATTTTAATATGGTGTTCTCACTTGTTTATAAAGAAAATATACTAATTAAGAAATCTAGACATATAAATTAAAACTCATAACTATTTTGTTACAATTTTTGATGATTTTCTAAAGTCAGAATAGGGGACTCCAAAAACAGTTCTGACCATATCTAACTAAAATCCACATATCTCAGAATATAAAATTCCTTTTTCTACGCCGTTATTTTTCTATGAACATAGACTCAATAAGTTTTAATTATATATTTCATTCACCATCTAATTCATTTTATACCATCCTTGGTGATTTTTCAAAGTCATGTCACTGTTGCAATCTGAAATCTGTTTCATTGCAAATTTTTACTCTTTCACAATTTCTAGGTATAAACTATCACTTAGGCATTCATAGTACCAAACATATTCTTACTTAGCTGTTTTAATAGCTAAAAATTATCACATATTTACACATCATCCTTTAGCATTATCATAAGGACATACATTCAAAATGACTAAGTCCCTATACATGCCATAGTTCAACATTGATCATCATAAAATACCGAGTTGTTGTGGTTGATAGTGTGGACGCTCTCCGACGTCTTTAAGATCCCTGAAGTAGCTTTGCAATACTATAAAAGAAAGAAAAATAAAAGAAGTAATCATAAAGCTTAGTAAGTTTACAAGCAAATAATTAACAACATTGAACACAAATAAATATACTCAAGTGTCATAATCTCTAATTTCCTCTTTACTTAATCTCTTACTCGTTCACTTACTTGTTTACTTAGATAACTCATGATTATAACTTACTCTTCTCTTGCTGAAATGTTGGTTCTCAATTGATAACATAATATGTTCTTAACTCTTATAATTCACTTGAATTTGCTATTTATGCTTTTACCTGAACTTTCATGGAACATAATTTGTTTACTAGCCCGTTGAGCCACATTGGAATAATAAGGATACTTGAGTCTCTTTTCTAATAATAAAATGCGAAAGCCATGTCCCAGACATGGTCTTACATAGGATGTTTCTTGTACTGCCAATGCCATATCCCAGATATGGTCTTACATGGGAGTTCTCATATCGGTGCCTATGCCATGTCCCAGACATGGTCTTACGGGGGACCTCTCATCTTGGTGCCAACGCCATGTCCTAGACATGGTCTTACATGGGACCTCTCATCTCAGTGCCAACGCCATGTCCTAGACATGGTCTTACATGAGACCTCTCATAATCTCGACGATGCCAATGCCATGTCCCAGACATGGTCTTACATGGGACCTCTTTATCCAAATGTCATGACATTTGTATCCAATACACTCCTAATGTTTCAACAGGGATTTTATCACTGATTCTTTGTCATCTCATACTTAAGTCAACATTAAATAATTTCACGAAATAAATACATAATTGCTGGAAAATAAAAGCATTAATAATAATTATTGAAATATTTTATTTATTTACTGTAAACTTACCTCGGTACAAAATTTGACCAAATCTAGCAACTTAGTCCTCTATCTTTTTCTTTCCCCGGTCTAACTCCGAATTTCATTCTTCTTGATCTATAATAGAAAATTTAACTTATTTAATACTCAAATTCATCAAAACAATCCTTGACTCAAACTTTGGAAAAATTACGATTTTACCCTTAAACTTTTGCATAATTACACTTTTCCCCAAAGCTCAGAAATTAAAATTCATCCCATATTCTTATGTTTTATGACATGTTGGACATTTTTCCCTTCTCTGGCAACATCAAATTCCCACTCTAACATGTTCTTATGAACATTAGGTATTTTTACCGATTATGTCGTTTTACTCGTTTTCACTTAAAATCGCTTTTCAAGCTTCATATTATGCCATAAAACATCAAAATAAACACATTTCACCTATGTTTATTTTTCCAAATATAAACCCTAGGTTAAATTATTGCTAGAATAAGCTAAATCAAGTTACCGGGACTTCGAAAACATAAAGAACATTAAAAACGGGGCTTGGAATCACTTACTATGGAGCTTGGAAGCTTGAAAACCCTAACTATGGCTTCCCCCTTGCTATTTTCATTCACCATGGAGAAGATGAGCACATTTTGCCATCTTTTTCCCTTTTTAATTCTTTTTATTACTAAAGTACCAAAATGCCCCTTACTTAAAATTTTCCTATTTCACTTATCTCATGTCCATTTTTGTCTACCAACTTAACCAATGGTCTAATTACCATATAAGGACCTCCAATTTGAAATACCATATAAGGACCTCCAATTTAAAGTTTCATAACAATTGGACACCTCTAACATGTAGAACTCAACTTTTGCACTTTTTACAATTTAGTCATTTTGACTAAATTGAGTGCCCAAACGTCGAAATTTTTGAACGAAATTTTCACAAAATCATACCGTGAAATTGTTGGCCATAAAAATATAGTAAAAATAAAATTTTCCTCATCAGATTTGTGGTCCTGAAACTACTGTTCCGACTAGGCCCACAATCGGGATGTTACAGGTGAGCCTCGCCAAGTCATCTACCTCGCCACTACCATACACGACCTACTTACTTGCGAAGTAAGAGAGGAGTGGCTGAGTTCATTGTGAACTTAGTGAATAATCAGGAATCAACAGTGTATGCTTGTAAAGTAAAGTTTAAAACAGAGAAAAGACTTAGTCTGAAGAAAATTGTATCATGTGCTGGATGCAACACACCGCTCGGTGAAGTCCAAGTGTTCGAATACTATTTATCTGAGTATTGTGTTTATAGCAAGTTCAGAGTGTGTAAAGTATTAACTGTGACTAAGAATGTAAGTTTGTGAGTGTGCCTTTGGGTGAAGTCTGCGTTGGACGAGGTTGGTGGCTTGACGGACCCCCTTGTAGAGTATACGCCACCCTAATTGCTAGGCAATTATGTTAAGTCTTTAGTAGAAGAACAATTTATCATTTTATTTATATATTATTTTATCGGTTGAACAATTTAGGTAGACAAATGAGAATTGTTTATGTAACACCCCAAAATTTCTAATTTTGTTATTGTGAAAATATGATACAAATATCTGTCAGCTTTAATGGTAATGTGTTCTGGGAGAGTGTTTGGGAGGTCCCAAGTTCAAGCCTTCGCTTGGGAAAATTTTGGTATTTTGAATAAATTAGACCTTACTCTTGTTTAGTAGGCTTTTATTTGATTGTTGGGTAAATCACATCAGAATGGGCCTGGTGGTCTGGTGGTTAAATGGTGTGTTATTATGGTGGGGGTTTTGTGTTCGAATCCCTATGCAGACAAGGGTATTATTTTTTTGCTCAGATTTCGGGATAGAGTTATGTAATAGGGCGATTCTGAGTAGTGGATGTGTAGTAGGAATTAGGGGAGAAGATTAAGAGATTTTGGGGGTTATCGGGATTTTATTTTATTTTTTCCCATAACTAAATTTTGACTCTCTTTTTCCAAAAAAAATTCTGCCGTCTATTTTTCTCCCTCTCCTCTTGTCGAAATTCTCTGAGTTTTTCCATCTTTCTCTTCTTTTTCTTCTTCTTGATTTTCCCTAATCCATTTATTTTCCTTCCTTTTTGCACGTGGTTAATGTTCACTTAGTTTCGGTAAGTGTTTCTCTTCATTTCTATCCTGAATCTCTTAACGAATAAAGTGGTAATGTTTTTTCTCTGTGATTTGGGCGCAAGGGGAGGCTCAGACTGGTGAATTCAATGTTATCGTCTTAACAATACTTAGACGAAGGGTTATCGTTGGGGGTAAGTTGGGTTTCGGTTCGTTCTTGGTTGTCAATTCGCTTATAAACCAGTTAAATTGATGTTGAGTGTCTTGATTATAGGCTTTGGAGTACTTAGGGACAATTTTAGCATAAAAAAAACCAGGTTTGTACTCGAAACCCAAAAGAAAAGGGATTCGGCAAAAAGCCAAAATTGCTTGCTGTTTGGACAACAATAGTAGGCTCACTTTGAAAAATTTCCATAAATTGTAGAAATTAAATTAGAGGATGAAAAAAATATGGAATTAAAGCTTATTGAGTCTAGTTTTTCATACAAGAAACGGTGTAAGTAATGGAATTGCAAATCGTGAGGTATAAAAAACTTTGTGAGACAAGGTCAGATTAAATTCGAGTTCCCCTATTCTGACTTTGAAAAATCATCAAAAATTAGAAAAAAAAATTAGGGGTTAAAATATACAGGTTTAAATTATTAATGAGTTTATTTTCAATAGAAACAAATAGAAACATCATCCAAATTTTGTACTAAGAGATAATTAATTTTTAGGAAAGAAGGGACGAAACTATTAGAAAGCAGAACAGGGGTAAGTTTGAAGATTTTACTGTACTTATTGGCTAAACCAAAAATTTTGAAAATTTTATGGTAGAAATTTAGTTGAGTCTAGTTCCAAAGACATCAAACGGATCTTAATTCGGAATTTTGTAGCTTAAGAGATAAATAATTTAGTAAAAGTGACTCAAGTAGACAACTTTGAAAGAACATATAAGTAAATAATAAAACATATATGAATAATTAACTAGCACCGGTTACATTAAGAATGGATCACATGGCCAAGGGCAATTTGGGTCAAGTGGGCCACATGGGCGTGTGAGCCCATTTTTTTGAAAAGTTCTGTAAGGGTGCACAGGTCGCCCAAGTCGACTGTGGGCCTGCTGTAGGGTCAGTAAGCTTTACTTAGACTCCTATATGTGTGATCTATCCGTCTGATTTTTATACCGAGTATAACTTATGATATCTGAATGTATGTACTATTAATTGCATAATGGCATGGCATATTTTGTATGTTGCATTGCATAAGGGTGGGTTGATGATATTTGGAGGAAGTGCTCGAAAGGCTATTAAGCCTGTTATCTGGCAGCTCAGTTGCAACCTTCTGAATATGTGCCATATTTTGGTACAGCATGGTGTGTAGGGATGGGTGGGTTGATTTAATCCCCGCATGTTGTGTAGGCTTGGATGGAGATGGTGTGTAAAGGCTGGTGGGTAGGATTCGATTCATCAGATCGATTCTCAGATCGATATGGGCCAAGGCCCTAATATATTTCTGAGACTATATCTGAATGGGCTAAGGCCCAAACTGATTCGGTAATGGGCACGGGCCCCAGACTGTATCTAACTGAATTCTATTGATTATCTATATGCATGTTTTCTATGGGTATTACACACTAAGTTTACAAAAGCTCACCCTTTCTCTGTTTAACCTGTAAAGGTAATCCCAGACTTGATGGGCCGGTGCAGCGTAGGTCTCAACGATGGCCACATGTAAATTTTAGACTGTTTTTCGTTAATGCCTAGAATTTATTACTTATTTGGGGGTTTTGATGTATCTTTTGGACAATGGACTGGTTGGCTTTATATTTGGGACTTTATACTATTTTATGAATTTTTAAAAAAAAAATTGCAACTCCACAAAACACGGGTTTTTCCTAAAAACTAAGGTTTTTCGTAAATAGAAATGATTTTCCCTAAATTAATTGGTTACAAAAGGTTCCATTAAGAGACAAGTTTTAAAGCAGATCAACTAGTTTTTTTTGAATTAAATAAAAGCTAACTTACTGTAATAGTTTTTAAACTCGACAATCTTGTTTTCAAATCCCTTTCCATGTGACATTGCCAGATTTGACCATAATGTCTAGGCTGAATTCGGGGTGTTACATTTAGTGGTATCAGAGGCAGGTTACAAAAATCGGCTATGGATTATGGGTTTTATAAAATTTGGGCTTTCAAAAAATTGATTGATTTCCAAATGATTTGAAATGTTTTTACTGAGTAAGTGGTACACCGAGTCTCTGGCGTCGATCGTGTAAGTATTTTGAACAGTGATTTGTTTTAAACTAAAAATGTTATGGATAGTATATTCTGAAACTACTATAGGTAGTAAACTGTACTGAAAACACTTTAATTAGTGTTTACTAAAATTTGTAGATAAACTGGAAACTGTAGTGAGACTGCGATTTACGAAAACGAACACTGAATAACCAATACTGTTTTACATAAAACATTTGTTAATAAACACTGAAACTGTAACTGATTCATAAAAATTATAATACCAGATAAATCTGATTAGATATGAGTAAACGAGGTATCTACGGACGGGGTACTAGAGGCCAAGGTAAAGGCCTTAGAGGGGCTTGAGCTGAGTCTTCGTCATCGGGCAGCCTACCAAATTTGGATACGAGCGAGACGCTAGTGACGCCCGCTACAGAGACTGGGCCTCAAGATCGCGTGGCTGTGGACGATGCATTGTCCCAGGCTATGCTAAGGATTTTAGAGAGGGTCGCTGGGCCCAATACTGGATTTGGGGGTCGAGGGTCAGTTATGAAATGACTCCGATCCAATTGAGCTAAGGTCTTCAGGGGTGTCACTGGAGTCACCCCTAACGTGGCCAAGTATTGGATTGAGGCCACGGAGAGGATCATGGATGATCTAGATTGCCCCCTAAGCAGAAACTAAAGGGTGCAGTTTCGCTATTGCGGGACGAGGCTTATCAGTGGTAGCTGACTGTTAAGGAGGACATTCAGCCCAAACGTCTGACCTGGGAGTTCTTTAAGACCGCCTTCTAGGGAAAATATGTCGGAGCTAGTTATGTGGTTACATGTAGGAGGGAGTTTCTGAATCTTACACAAGAGGATCGATTAGTGGTCGAGTATGAGACTGAGTTTCTAAGATTGAGCCACTATGCGCGAGGTATGGTGGCATCTGAGTATAAGCGATTTGTTCACTTTGAGGATGGCTTCAAAGATAATTTCAGAGTTTTGATAGCTCCGCAAAGGAAGTGAGATCTTTCTGCCTTAGTCGAAAAGGCGAAAATCACTGAGGAGGATATGGAAGTAGTCATGATTGGAGTATGTCAGAACTACTGATCTAATATAATCTCTACACCAGTGGTAGAGAAGTTGGTTCGTAAGGGATGTGAGGCGTTCTTGGCCTTTGTAAGTGTTTCAGATTTTGGGGATTCTACAATTAAGGATATTAGAAGGTAAAGGATGCTCCGAACGTTTTTCCTGAGGAGCTACCGGGTTTACCTCTGAATCGTGAAGTGGAGTTTGGGATAAAGCTCCTTCCTAGTACAGCTCTGATGTTTATTGCCTCCTACCGAATGAAACCTAAGGAACTTATAGAGCTTAAGGCTAAGATTTTGGAGTTATTGGATCATGAGATCGTCCGCCGTAGTATGTCTCAATGGGGAGCATCGACACTGTTTGTAAAGAAGAATGATGGATCCATGCAGATGTGCATCGACTACCGGCAATTGATCAAGATGACCATTAAGAACAAGTACCCCCTACCAGGGATAGATGATCTGTTTGACTAGTTTCGAGGAGCTTCGATTTTCTCCAAGATTGACCTCCGATCTGGATATCATCAATTGAGGGTTAAAGAGGCTGATGTTCATAATACAACGTTTAGGACTCGTTATGGTCACTACAAGTTCCTAGTGATGCCATTCGGATTGACTAATGCACCGACAACTTTCATGGATTTAATGAATCGAGTGTTCCAGCCTTATCTGGATCAGTTTGTGGTGGTATTCATCGATGATATACTGGTTTACTCGAAGACTGAGGATGAGCATGATGAGTACCTTTGAGTCGTTCTTCAGACTTTAAGGGAAAAACAGCTCTATGCTAAGTTTATTAGGTGCGAGTTTTGGCTACGTAAGGAGACATTTCTTGGTCATGTAGTTTTCGTTTTGGGGATTCAAGTTGATCCTCGAAAGATTGAGGCTGTTTTGGAGTGGAAGCAGCCTAGGAACGTGTTTGAGATTTGTAGTTTTCTGGGTATGGCGGGATATTATCGACGATTTGTAGAGGGTTTTTCATTGATTGCAGCACCTTTGAATAAACTACTATGTAAGGGTGTGCCATTTAAACTGGACTGATGTGGAGCAAGAGAGCTTTGAAAAGCTTAAGACTGTACTGAGTAAGGCCCTTGTTCTGATACAGCCGGAGCCTAGAAAGGAGTTTAGTGTTTATAGTGATGCATCACATGTCGGTTTGGGATGTGTGTTGATGCAGGATGGTAAGGAGGTAGCCTATGTGTCTCGTCAACTTAAGACCCATGAGGCGAATTATCCGACGCATGATTTGGAGTTGGTCACTCTGGTATTCACACTGAAAATCTGGTGGCATTATTTGTATGGTGAGAAGTGTATCATCTACACTTATCATAAGAGCCTCAAGTATCTTCTCACTCAGACGGAACTTAATCTTAGATAGTGCAGATGGATTGAGCTACTTAAAGACTGCACCATTGAGTACCACCCTGGTAAGGCCAATGTGGTGGCTGACCCACTGAGCTGTACAGATATGACTGATCTGAGGGCGATATTTGCTTACCTAAGTTTATTTGGTGATGGTAGTTTATTAGTCGAGTTTCAGGTTAAGTCGTCATGGATTTAGTAGATTAAGGGTAAGCAATTAAATGATGAGTCGTTGGGTCTTCGATTTAGGCAGATTGAGGGTGGTAGTACTATAGATTTTAGACTGAACAGTGATGGAGTACTCTCTATCGGTGGGAGAATCTATGTTCCGAATGAAACTGATTTGAGACGGGCCATACTAAGAGAGCCACTTAGTAGCCTTTATGCTATGCAACCTTGCGGAAATAAGATGTATCGAGACCTCTGTGAGTTATATTGGTGGCCATGGTTGAAGTGTGAGGTTGCCGACTTCGTTTCTCACTGTTTGACTTGTCAGCAGGTTAACGCTGAGCATCAGTTACCATCGGGTTTGCTGTAGCCGGTTAAGATACCGTTATGGAAATAAGAGCGAGTAACGATGGACTTCGATAGTGGGTTGCCTCTAACACCCACTTAGAAGGATTTTGTCTGAGACATCGTGGATCAATTGACCAAGTTTGCTTACTTCTTCCCGATAGGGACAGACTTTTCTCTTCAGAAATTAGCTAAGTTTCATATATCGAAAATAGTGAGACTGCAAGTGGTACCTGTCTTGATAATTTCTATTCGGGATCCTCGTTTCACGTCTCGATTTCGGAAGAAGCTTCATAAGGCTCTGGGTTCAAGATTAGAATTCAGTACTGCTTTCCATCCTCAGACAGATGGTCAGTCAGAGAGGGTGATTTAGATATTGGAGGACATGTTGATGAGCTATGTTATTGATTTCTGAGGTAGTTGGGAGGAATACTTACCGTTAGCGGAGTTTGCCTACAATAATAGCTTCTAGTCTAGCATATAGATGGCACCTTACAAGGCACTGTATGGTCATAAGTGTTGCACTCATTTATGTCGGACTGAGTTGGGCGAGCGACGTGTTTTGGGTCCTGAGTTGGTCTCTGAGATAGAGGATAAGGTTAGATTGATTCGGGATCATTTGAAAGTGGCTTCTGATTGGCAGAAATCGTATGCGAATTTGAAGAGGCGTGAGATCGAGTATTCTGTAGGGGACATAGTTTTTCTCAAGGTCTCACCATGGGAAAATGTTTTGAGGTTCGGTCGCAAGGGCAGGCTGAGCCCTCGATTTATTGGACTTTACTGCATTCTGAAACGTGTGGGACTTGTGGCTTATCAGTTGGAGTTACCTCCGGAGTTGGACCGCATTCATGATGTTTTTCACGTCTCGATGTTGAGGCGCTACTGCTCTGATCTTACGCATGTTGTTTCTGTTGAGAAGATTGAGGTTAGGCCAGACTTGACTTTCGAGGACCCGGTTCAGATTCTGGAGCATAATGTAAAGGTCTTTCGAAAAAAGTCTTTTCCCTTAGTGAAGGTTCTGTGGCGTAATCATAGTACTGAGGATGCCACATGGGAACCTGAGGATGCGATGCATCAGCAATATCCTCATCTATTCTGATCAGGTAAAATTTCGGGGACAAAATTTTCTTTTTGGGCGTAGAGTTGTAATGCCCCAAAATTTCTAATTTCGTTATTGTGAAAATATGACACAAATATCTATCATCTTTAGTGGTTATGTGTTCTGAGAGAGTGTTTGGAAGGTCCCAAGTTCAAGCCTTCGCTTGGGCAGATTTTGGTATTTTGAATGAATTAGGCCTTACTCTAGTTTAGTAGGTTTTTATTTGATTGTTGGGTAAATTATATCAGAATGAGCTTGCTGGTCTGGTGGTTAAATGGTGTGTTATTATGGTGGAGGTCTTGTGTTCGAATCCCTATGCAAAGTAGGGTATTACATTTTGCTCGATTTGGGATACAGGTTGTGTAATAGGGGATTCGAGTAGTGGATGTGTAGTGGGAATTAGGGGAGAAGATTAAGGGATTTTGGGGGTTATCGGGATTTTATTTTATTTTTTCCCATAACTGAATTTTGACTCTCTTTTTTAAAAAAAATTCTGCCGTCTATTCTTCTCCCTCTTCCCTTACCGAATTCTTTTGAGTTTTCCATCTTTCTCTTCTTTTTCTTCTTTATGATTTTTCCCTAATTCATTTATTTTCCTTAATTTCGTACGCGGTTAGTGCTCGCTTAGTTTCGGTAAGTGTTTCTCTTCGTTTCTGTCATGAATCTCTTAACAATGGAAGTGGTAATGTTTTTTCTCTACGATTTGGACGTAGTAGGAGGCTCAGACTGGTGAATTCAATGTTCTTGTCTTAAAAATAGTTAAACGGTGGGTTATCGTTGGTGGTAAGTTGGGTTTTGGTTCGTTCTCGATTGTCAATTCACTTGTAAACCTGTTAAATTGATGTTGAGTGTCTTGATTATAGGCTTTGGAGTGCTCGAGGACTGTTTTAGCTTCAAACAAAAATAGGTGTGTACTCGAAACGCAAAAAAAAGAGATTCCGCGAAAAGCCGAAATTGTTTACTGTTTGGACAACAACAATAGGCTAACTTTGAAAAGTCGTCATAAATTGTGGAAATCGAATTAGAGGATGAAAAAAATATGGAATTAAAGCTTATTGACTCTAGTTTCTCATAAAAGAAACGTGCAAGTAATGGAATTGTAAATCGTGAGGTATAATAATCTTTGTGGGATAAGGTAAGATTGAGTTTGAGTTCCCCTGTTTTGACTTTTGAAAATCATCAAAAATTGGAGAAAAATAATTAGGGGTTAAAATTTACATGTTTAAATTATTAATAAGTCTATTTTCAATAGAAATAAATGGAAACATCATCAACATGTTATAGTAAGAGATAATTAATTTTTAGCAATGAAGGGATGAAGTTGTCAGATAGTAGAAGAGGGGTAAGTTTGAAGATTTTACTGTACTTATTGGCTAAGCCAAAAAATCTAAAAATTCTATGGTAGAAAGATATTTGAGTCTAGTTAGCGGATCTTAATTCAAAATTCTGTAGATAAAGATATAAATAATTTACTAATAATGACTCAAGTAGACAACTTTGAAGGAATATATAAGTAAATAGTGAAACATATATGAATAATTAACTAGCATGGGTTAAATTAAGAATGGATCACGTGGCGAAAACCAATTTGGGTCGAGTGGGCCACATGGGCATGTGAGCCTATTTTTTTAAAAAGGTCTGTAAGGTTTCACAGGGATGGTGTGTAGAGGCTGGTCTTCAGGGGTGTCATTGGAGTCTCCCCTAACGTGGCCAAGTATTGGATTGTGGCCATAGAGAGGATCATGGATGATCTAGATTGCACCCTTAAGCAGAAACTAAAGGGTGTAGTTTCGCTACTGCGGGATGAGGCTTATCAGTGGTAGCTGACTGTTAAAGGGGGCATTCAGCCCGAACGTCTGACCTGGGAGTTCTGTAAGACCGCCTTCTAGGGAAAATATGTCGGAGTTAGTTATGTGGTTACATGTAGGAGGGAGTTTCTGAATCTTACACAAGAGGATCGATTAGTGGCCGAGTATGAGGCTGAGTATCTAAGACTGAGCCACTATGCGCGAGGTATGGTGGCATCGGAGTATAAGCGATTTGTTCTCTTTGAGGATGGCATCAAAGATAATTTGAGAGTTCTGATAGCCCCGCAGAGGAAGTGAGATCTTTTTGCCCTGGTTGAAAAGGCGAAAATCACTGATGAGGATATGGAGGTAGTCATGATTGGAGAACGTCAGAACTACTGATCTAATATGATCTCTACACTAGTGGCAGAGAAGTTGGTTTGTAAGGGATGTGAGGCGTTCTTGGCCTTTGAAAGTGTTTTAGATTTTGGGGATTCTACAGTTAAGGATATTAGAAGGTAAAGGATGTTCCGGACGTTTTTCCTGAGGAGCTACCGGGTTTACCTTTGAATTGTGAAGTGGAGTTTGGGATAGAGCTCCTTCCTAGTACAGCTCCGATGTCTATCGCCTCCTACCGAATGGCGCCGAAGGAACTTACGGAGTTTAAGGCTCAGATCTTGGACTTATTGGGTCGTGGGATCATCTGCCCTAGTATGTCTCCATGGGGAGCATCAGAACTATTTGTAAAGAAGAATGATGGATCCATGCAGATGTGCATCGACTACCGGCAATTGAACAAGATGGCCATTAAGAACAAGTACCCCCTACCGGGGATAGATGATCTGTTTGACTAGTTTCGAGGAGCTTCGATTTTCTCCAAGATTGACCTCCGATCTGGATATCATCAATTGAGGGTTAAAGAGGCTGATGTTCATAATACGACGTTTAGGACTCGTTATGGTCACTACAAGGTCCTAGTGATGCCAGTCGGATTGACTAATGCACCGACAACTTTCATGGATTTAATGAATCGAGTGTTCCAGCCTTATCTAGATCGGTTTGTGGTGGTATTCATCGATGATATACTGGTTTACTCGAAGACTGAGGATGAGCATGATGAGCACCTTCGAGTCGTTCTTCAGACTTTAAGGGAAAAACAACTCTATGCTAAGTTTAGTAGGTGCAAATTTTGGCTATGTCAGTAGACATTTCGTGGTCGTGTAGTTTTCTCTTTGGGGATTCAAGTTGATCCTCGAAAGATTGAGGCTGTGTTGGAGTGGAAGCAGCCTAGGAACGTGTCTGAGATTTGTAGTTTTCTGGGTATGGCGGGATATTATCGACGATTTGTAGAGGGTTTTTCATTGATTGCAGCACCCTTGACTAGGCTACTATGTAAGGGTGTGCCATTTAAACTAGACTGAGGCGGAGCAAGAGAGCTTTGAAAAGCTCAAGATCAGATGACTAAGGCCCTTGTTACGACATGTACCGAGCCTAGAAAGGAGTTCACTGTTTATAGTGATGCATCACATGTCGGTTTGGGATGAGTGTTGATGCAGGATGGTAAGGAGGTAGCCTATGCGTCTCGTCAACTTAAGACCCATAAGGCGAATTATCCGATGCATGACCTGGAGTTGGCCACTGTGGTATTCACACTAAAAATCTGGAGGCATTATTTGTATGGTGAGAAGGGTATCATCTACATTTATCATAAGAGCCTCAAGTATCTCCTCACTCAGACGGAACTTAATCTTAGATAGTGCAGATGGATTGAGCTACTTAAAGACTGCACCATTGAGTACCACCCTGGTAAGGCCAATGTGGTGGCTGACGCACTGAGCTATAGGGATATGACTGATTTGAGGGCAATATTTGCTCGCCTAAGTTTATTTTGTGATGGTAGTTTATTAGTCGAGTTTCAGGTTAAGTTGTCATGGATTGAGCAGATTAAGGGTAAGCAATTAGAGGATGAGTCGTTGGGTCTTCGATTTAGGCAGATTGAGGGTGGTAGTACGACAAATTTTAGACTGAACAGTGATGGAGTACTCTGTATCTGTAGGACAATCTGTGTTCTGAATGATACTGATTTGACATGGGCCATACTAAGAGAGCCGCATAGTAGCCTTTATGCTATGCAACCTAGCGAAAATAAGATGTATCGAGACCTCTGTGAGTTATATTGGTGGCCATGGTTGAAGCGTGAGGTTACCGACTTCGTTTCTCACTGTTTGACTTGTCAGCAGGTTAACGCTGAGCATCAGTTAAGATACCGTTATGGAAATGAGAGCGAGTAACAATGGACTTCGTTAGTGGGTTGCCTCTAACACCCACTAAGAAGGATTCTGTCTGGGATATCGTGGATCAATTGACCAAGTCTACTCACTTTTTCCCGATAAGGATAGACTTTTCTTTTCAGAAATTAGCTAAGTTCCACATATCGAAAATAGTGAGACTGTATGGGGTACCTGTCTCGATAATTTCTGTTCGGGATCCTCGTTTCACGTCTCTATTTTGGAAGAAGCTTCATGAGGCTCTAGGTTCAAGATTAGAATTCAGTACTGCTTTCCATCCTCAGACAGATGGTCAGTCAGAGAGGGTGATTTAGATACTGGAGGACATGTTGATGAGCTATGTTATTGATTTCTGAGGCAGTTGGGAGGAATACTTACCGTTAGCGGAGTTTGCCTACAACAATAGCTTCTAGTCTAGCATCTAGATGGAACCTTACGAGGCACTGTACGGTCATAAGTGTTGCACTCCTTTATGTTGGATTGAGTTGGGCGAGCGACGTGTTCAGGGTCCTGAGTTGGTCTCTGAGATAGAGGATAAGGTTAGATTGATTCGGGATCATTAGAAAGTGGCTTCTGATTGGCAGAAATCGTATGCGAATTTGAAGAAGCGTGAGATCGAGTATTCTGTAGGGGACTTAGTTTTTCTCAAGGTCTCACCATGGAAAAAGGTTTGGAGGTTCGGTCGCAAGGGCAAGCTGAGCCCTCGGTTTATTGGACTTTACCTCATTCTGAAATGTGTGGGACCTGTCGCTTATCAGTTGGAGTTACCTCCGGAGTTGGACTGCATTAATGATGTTTTTCACGTCTCGATGTTGAGGCGCTACTGCTCTGAGCCCATGCATGTTGTTTCTGTTGAGAAGATTGAGGTTAGGCCAGACTTGACTTTCGAGGAGCCGATTTAGATTCTGGAGCGTAATGTAAAGGTCTTTCGGAAAAAGTCTTTTCCCTTAGTGAAGGTTCTGTGGCGTAATCATAGTACTGAGGATGCCATGTGGGAGCCTGAGGATGCGATGCATCAGCAATATTCTCATCTGTTCTGATCAGGTAAAATTTCGAGGACAAAATTTTCTTTTAGGGGGTAGAGTTGTAATGCCCCAAAATTTCTAATTTCATTATTGTGAAAATATGACACAAATATCTGTCAGCTTTAGTGGTTATGTGTTCTGGGAAAGTGTTTGGGAGGTCCCAAGTTCAAGCCTTCGCTTAGGCAAATTTTGGTATTTTGAATGAATTAGGCCTTACTCTAGTTTAGTAGGTTTTTATTTGATTGTTGGGTAAATTACATCAAAATGAGCGCGCTGGTCTGGTGGTGAAATGGTGTGTTATTATGGTGGAGGTCTTGTGTTCGAATCCCTATGCAGGTGAGGGTATTACTTTTTTGCTCAGATTTCGGGATAGAGTTGTGTAATAGGGGGATTCTGAGTAGTGGATGTGTAGTGGGAATTAGGGAAGAAGATTAAGGGATTTTGGGGGTTATCGGGATTTTATTTATTTTTCCTATAACCGAATTTTGACTCTCTTTTTCAGAAAAAAATTCTGCCGTCTATTCTTCTCCCTTTCGTCTTGCTGAAATTTTTTGAGTTTTCCATCTTTCTCTTCTTTTTCTTCTTCATGATTTTTCCCTAATTCATTTATTTTCCTTAGTTTTCGTACACGGTTAGTGCTCGCTTAGTTTCGATAAGTGTTTCTCTTCGTTTCTATCATAAATCTCTTAACAACGGAAGTGGTAATGTTTTTTCTCTACGATTTGGACATAGTGGGAGGCTCATACTGGTGAATTCAGTGTTCTTGTCTTAACAATAGTTAAACGGAGGGTTATCGTTGGTGGTAAGTTGGGTTTCAGTTCATTCTCGGTTGTCAATTCGCTTGTAAACCTGTTAAGTTGATGTTGAGTGTCTTGATTATAGGCTTTGGAGTTCTCGGGGACTATTTTAGCTTCAAATAAAAACAGGTGTGTACTTGAAACGCAAAAAAAAAAAGATTCCGTGAAAAGCCGAAATTGTTTGCTGTTTGGACAACAACAGTAGGCTAACTTTGAAAAGTCGTCATAAAATGTGGAAACCGAATAAGAGGATGAAAAAAATATGGAATTAAAGCTTATTGACTCTAGTTTCTCATAAAAGAAATGATGCAAGTAATGGAATTGTAAATCGTGAGGTATAATAATCTTTGTGAGATAAGGTCCGATTGAGTTTGGGTTCCCCTGTTTTGACTTTTGAAAATCATCAAAAATTGGAGAAAAATAACTAGGGGTTAAAATTTACATGTTTAAATGAGTATATTTTTAATAGAAATAAATAGAAACATCATCAAAATGTTGTACTAAGAGATAATTAATTTTTAGCAATGAAGGGACGAAGTTGTCAGACAATAGAAGAGGGGTAAGTTTGAAGATTTTACTATATTTATTGGCTAAGCCAAAAAATCTAAAAATTTTATGGTAGAAAGATATTTGAGTCTAGTTCCAAAGACATTAAGCGGATCTTCATTCATAATTCTTAGCTAAAGATATAAATAATTTACTAATAATGACTCAAGTAGACAACTTTAAAGGAATATATAAGTAAATAGTGAAAACATATATGAATAATTAACTAGCACGGGTTAAATTAAGAATGGATCACGTGGCCAAGACCAATTTGGGTTGAGTGGGCCACATGGCTAAGACCTATATATGTGATATGCCTGTCAGATTTCTATACCGAGCATGACTTATGATATCTAAATGTATGTACTATTAATTGCATAATGACATGTCATATTTTGTATGCTGCATTGCATCGGGGTGGGTTGATGATATTCGGAGGAAGTTTCTGAAAAGCTATTAAGCCTGTTATCTGGCAACTCAGCTGCAACCTTCTGATTATGTGCCGCATTTCGGTATAGCATGGTGTGTAGGGATGGGTGGGTTGATTTAATCCCCGCATGGTGTGTAGGGTTGGACGGAGATGGTGTGTAGAGGCTGGTAGGTAGGATTTTAATTTACTGTATCTGATATGGGCCAAGGCCCTAATGTATTTCTGAGACTGTATCTGAACGGGCTAAGGCCCAAACTGATTCTGTGATGGGCACGTACCCCAGACTGTATCTAACTGAATTCTGTTCATTATCTATATGTATGTTTTCTGTGGGGATTACACACCTAGTTTGCGAAAACTCATCTTTTCTCTGTTTAATTTGTACAGGTAATCCCCAGACTGGACGGGTCGATGCAGCGGAGGACTCGACGATGGCCACATGTAAATTTTAGACTGTTTTCCATTAGTGCCTAGAATTTATTACTTATTTGGGGTTTTTGATTTATCTTCTAGACTATGGACTGGTTGGCTTTAAATTTGAGACTTTATACTCTTTTTGTGGATTTTTTTTAAAACTGCAACTCCACAAAACATGGTTTTTTCCTAAAAACTAAGGTTTTTCCTAAATAGAAACGATTTTCCCTAAATTAATTGGTTACAAAAGCTTCCGCTAAGAGACAAGTTTTAAAGCAAATCAACTAGTTTTTTTTGAATTAAATTAAAGCTAATTTATTGTAATGGTTTTTAAACTCGACAATCTTGTCTTTAAATCCCTTTCCATGTGACATCGCCAGATTCGACCATAACGTCTAGGCTGGGTTTGGGGTGTTATAGTTTAGAATAGAACTAAGTTACTGTAGTTGATAAGACTCACATTTATGACGAGATAGAAAGTGCTTAGTCTTAGGGATCGAGGGGGTTTAGTGGAATAATCAGACTTATCCACTAAACCCAACTTCTATGTATAGTTGTATAAGGTTAGTATTGGCTTTTTGAGCAAGTTTTATGTTTTTCCCTTGCATCCATATTTTCTTCTCAAACTTTCTCTGCACTTTTCTCTTGAAAAACATTAGACCAGAAGGCTACTTGAAGATTTGGGTTCACTATATTCAGCCAACTCCTTCGTTGTTTTAGCACTTGCTCAAGATACTTCTGAAGGTTCTCGTGATAAGGGCAACAGTCCTGCTGTTTGAACTTGCTGCACTTTCTAGTGAGTTCCTTTTTACTCAATGTGTGTAATGCCTTTATTTATATTTGGGTTTAAGGTAAGTATACATATTTTGTGAAAATGAAATATTTTTGCAAGAGTGATGGACGCATGTTTTGAGTATCTGGTTTGGTTTGACTATTTTAAATATGTAAGAACATTCCTTCATGTTTAAGCCACTACCCCTTGCTTCTAAAATGAAAAATGTGATATGAAATATGAAAATAAATTCATGGTATTGCCTTCAATGAAATGAGCATTGAATTGACAAATTGTGATATGTGAAAATGGTCGTGAAGCCTCTAGTAGGTGTAAGAGTATGCCCAAAGAAAAATCATGAGATGGTTGGAATAACATACTTGATTTACCATGTTTATTAATATAAGACATTGCCATTATTATTTCAGTTTCTTTTCAGTGTGTATAAATAAACTGTTTTATAATAATGTCCTGAGAATAATATGATTATTCTTAAAAGATCCTTAGTCAAGTATTATTGTTGACCAGGACAATAATAATGCATTAAGACTAACATGTAGTTGATTGATGATAAAGAGTTGTCATTGATATGGAGTGTCAAAATCAATGCATGAATATGTGTGTTAGAGAACAACATATTGGACTGACCTTCTATGAGTATGTTTATTGGATTATTATGTAATTGTCACAACATTACTCATAGTGATTAATATGTATTTGATCCTCAGACTTGAGATCATCATTATCCCAACATCGTGAGTTGTATATTTTGATATAGTCAAACGTACACCATAGTTGGTTGTTCTATAAAGGCTGATGTTGTATATACCACAACCTATGTAGAGGGATATGGTTGATCAATATAGGATAACTCGCTCCTACATAGTGGGAGTAATATCTTAGGCCACTTGATTGAGTTAGATTAGAAATGCATGGCCATGCTCAAATAAGTTGATATGAGATGTCATACTTATTTATATAGTCTACTCAAGATATCAAGGACATGGGATGGACTATGCAAGTGTGACTATTCCATGAATTGTGTCCATTCCAAAGATAAAGGACTTAAGGATTAAACAATGAAAGGTTAATCAAAAAAATGTTATGTCGAATCATGACTTCTTGTAACTTAGGTAGCAATGATGCATTGCTAGATGCCACTCATTGTTTGTAACATTAGAATCGTTCTAGTATTACTGCTAACGTTACAAGAACCTACAGGGTCACACCCTATGGTTGAAATGAACGAAATAAAACATAGTTGGTATTGTGTTTGGTTGTCACATGAATTAAATTAATTATAGAATTAATTAAATTGGGCAATCAAATATCGAACATATTATATGTACAAGGATGTTGTACACATAATGAGAACATAGTTCTATTAATATATGAATTTGGTTCGTATGTAAACTTAAATAAATATAGTTTACCGAAATCCTTGTTATAATTAATGTAATTATAATTTTCGGTTAAAAACATTATTATATTTATTTATTTTTAATTATGATTATTATGTTCGGATAAAAAATTTTATGAATCATGATTCATTATATATATACCAATTATAAAAAGGTTTAATAGAAAGAGTTTTAAGGAAACCCTAAAAAAAATTTTGCTTGCGAGGTCTAGCAGCCGTGAAGCAGAGAATTCTCCAAAAACAGTTTTGGAGATTCTTCCGTTCATTGTCAAACTGGGTGGATTATGTAGTGGTCGGAATCATAAAAGGTAGCAGCTTGGTTCGATAGTAGATCAGAAGTCTCGTTGCCGAGGCGTCACTGTCTACTCAGATTGAAGTTTCGGTAATTTTGAAACCATTATTTCACCCCAATTCGTTCCTCGCACATGGATCCATGGGTTGGATGACCGAAATTATTTTTTATTAATATTTACTGAGCCGTGGGGGTACCGGCATTCCAACAGTAGGGAGAGGTTATTGCAAACCAGATTGGCGAATCATGACAAAGAAAAATGAATGAATGAATGGTATGGCTCTAAATATGGAATAAGGATTGTGGCTAACATGAAGCAGTTGGTCTGTATGATTTCATGGGCGTAGTGTACATGCCAAAGGAATAGTGTCCCGTGTATAGTTTATCTCTGTTCGGTATTTGCCAGATGGCGAATTGTGTGATTGAGTTGAGTTGGAAAGGTTTATATGAATTATATGGGTATATTGCAAAGTTTTCCTTCGTAACTCATTAAGTTCTGTGAACTTACTTCATTACTTTTCCTTCTCCGGCTTGCTGGTGAGGTAAAGGAATCTCTAAAGACTATGCTAGAGGACTATCGTCGTTGTGAGACTTCTTATTTTTTGTATTATGCATGACATGGGGGGTGGTGTCTAGACATTTATATTTTGAATAATGTATTTTGTATCTAAACTCTTGCTCATGAACCTATGTTTTTAAGGAAATTTTAGTGAAGTATTCATGACTTTCAAAAGCTACTATCTTATTTACTTTTAGTTGATAAAATAGTTTATATTTTATACTAAATTAAGCTATAGATTTAAATTGCTTTACACCAGATACAATTTTAGAAGATAACAATTTTAAGGCAGTGACACGCCATTCCTGGATCCTCCTTAAGTATCGAGTTTGGAGAGTTACAAGTTTGGTATTAGAGTCAAGGTTTAACCAATTCTAGAAAAAACCGAAGGCAACCTCACATCCTATCATGCATAGTACATCTATGGCTTAGTCTCTAATGTTTTGTACTAAGATAAACTTCTTTTGTAGTGTGTAAAGAAAATGTCTGGTAGTTCTAGAGAAGCCACTGGTGAGGAGATGAAAAGTTATGTCCCCACCCAAGAATAGACTACCACGGCCAACAACAACAACATAGGAAATGCAGTGAATTCGTTTATAAATATGTTCTTTGTAATGATGACTTAACTATTAGACCAATTCATGGGAAATGAATAAGAACAACAATCACAACAGCCACAACACCCTCCTTAGCCACAACCTAAAGTTGTTTGCTTGACTCAGCCTGCTGCTCTTGTACGTGCTACAACTTTCCCTAAGGCTGATCCTGTTCAAGAGATTCGAAAAAAAGGCACCAAGGAATTTCTTGGTGATAAAGGATATGACCCTACTATAGCTAATCAGTGGTTGTCTTGCTTGTGTAGAGTTATTAAGGAACTAAAATGTAACCATGAAGATAGTCTTTGATTTGCTGTATCATTGTTGGAAGGAGAAGCTTACCAATGGTAGGAAACCTTTGTTAGTGTTACCCCGGAACCAATGATCATATGAGATTTCATCTTAGAAAGGTTTAGAGAGAGGTATGACAATCAGATGTTTGTAGAGCAGATGTTGAAGGACTTCTTGTATTTGAAACAAGGAAGAATGTATCTTATGGAGTATGAGCGTGAATTCCTTTACCTCAGTCGCTATGCTAAAATATGTTTCAGATGGAGAAAGATATGCGCGATAAGTTTGAATGGGGACTTAGAGACAACATCTGAGCTTTGGTGGCAGCTTCTGAATACAAGACTCTGGTAGAAATGACAGTTAAGGCCTACAAGATGGAATCGATTATCAGGGATAGAAGTAAAAACTTTGGGAGAGAAAGAATGAAAAGAGGCAAATCAAGTCTTCTATATCCATCTAGTTTTAAGAAATTTAAGGACCATACCTTTTTAGCTTTAAGGAATGATTCATAGTTCACCAGTCACAAGAGTGAGGGAGTCCACAAGTCAACTATGTCTTTGGCAAGTTTTGATGGTTCCATAATGATAAAAAAGTGAATATGACTAATGTGGTAGAACTCATGGTGGTGAGTGTAGGAAGAAATTAGAAGCTTGTTTTGGTTTTGGATCTAGAGACCAGTTGGTTAATGACTGCCCATCTAAGTTTGAATTTAGCATTGACTAATTTATTATAAGCCTTAAAAAGTGGCAGCTAAATCTAGCTCAGTACATGAATCACAAAGGAAGAACTTTTGTGTGATTGGCTTTGGCACATTAGCTCGAGCCTACGTGATGAAGGTTAAGGAAGATGCAAATCTACTAGAAGTCATAATTGGTAATTTTTCTTTCCTTGGCAAAAATATTTATTCTTTGATTGATTTTGGTTCTACTCATTCTTACATTTGTACTATGGTTATAGAGGGTCTTAGTCTTGAGATAGAGTATTCTGAAATGAATGTACTGGTAACAAATCATTTGGGTCAAAGTACTATAGTGAATAAGTTGATCAAGAATTGTCCTTTGGGTTTTGGTGAACACATATTTTTGGCGGGCTTGTTATTGCTGAGTTTTCATGAGTTTGATGCCATTTTAGGATTAGATTGGTTGACAATACAGAGTGCTATGGTTGATTGTCGAACTAGAAGTGTACGCCTAGTTAATACTAGGGGTAAAGAGATATTGATGTCTGGTAAACAATCCGAATTGGCAAATAGAATTATTTCTGCAGTGTCCGCCAGGAAGATGATTGTTCAGGGTGCAAATGCTTTTCTAGCATACATCATAGATATGCACGAGTTTTGGAGTGAGATCAATGAAGTACCTGTAGTGAGAGAGTTTTGGACATGTTCCCTGAGGAACTTCTTGGGATGCCTCCAAAGAGGGAGATAGAGTTTTTGATTGAGTTGGAACCTAAGACAGCCCTCATATTGTGTACGCCCTACAGAATGATGCCATTAAAGCTTAAAAAATTAAATTAAAAATTACAAGATTTGTTGAGTAAAGGTTTCATTAGGCCTAGTGTGTCACCATGGGGTGTGCCAATTTTATTTGTTAAGAAGAAGGATAGATCGATTTGCCTGTGTGTAGATTACTGTCAATTGAACAAGGTTACGATAAAGAACAAGTATCCCATACTATGGGTTGAAGACTTATTTGATTAGTTAAATGGGGCTTCAGTTTTGTCCAAGATTAATGTAAGATTAAGTTATTACTAGATAAGGATTAAAGGTGATGATGTTCTTAAGTATCCCCTACGCAGGCTCGTTTCCTTCGACCACCTTAGATCCCCATCTTCTTACACTATGTTTTATAATAAAAAAAATTTGGCGGGCCATAAAAGGTTGAGAGGATATTTTATTGTTCACCTTAGAAAAACGTTGAATTATGTATGCTATTTTTGACATGCACGGTGTTTGAAATGCATAGTTATAGCCCGATGACCCATTTGATAAAAGGTTGTAATTTTTATAAATACGGCTTGCGTGTCGTGCCTTACTACTATTCTCTTGTATTTCTCTTCTCATCTTACTCCCTCGTATGTAAAACGAGTTTCTGCATATTGTTATTTGCAAGAGTTGCTTTGGGCTAGACGAGAAGGAAGATGGGTCAACTAGTTTGGACCGATAGCTTGTGAAATGGCTTACACCCTTTGGTTCTCCCATTGGCTTGGGTTGAACCACCTTAGTTTATGGGCTATAATTATTGCATTTATTTATTGCTTTATTTATTCATGTATGAGATGCTATAGATGTCTAAAGCATGCCAATTTTAAAATTTGATAATAATAAACCCCATTAATTGATGAGATCAATTAAAAGACTAAAATGACTAAAGTAGACCATAATTGGCTAGAAGCAACAACCTTAAACAACCCATTAATTAGTGATTGGTCTTAGTGCTAGTGGGAGATTGTAAGAGTATGCCCAAAGATCAATCATGAGATGGTTGGAATAACATACTTGATTTACCATGTTTATTAATATAAGGCATTGCCATTATTATTTTAGTTTCTTTTCTGTGTGTATAATTAAACTGTTTTATAATAATGTTCTAAGAATATTATGATTATTCTTAAAAGATCCTTAGTCAAGTATTATTGTTGTCTAGGACAATAATAATGCATTAAGACTAACATGTAGTTGATTAATGATAAAGAGTTTTCATTGATATGAAGTGTCAAAATCAATGCCTGAATATGTGTGTTAGAGAACAACATATTGGACTGACCCGCTATGAGTATGTTTCTTGGATTATTATGTAATTGTCACAACATTACTCATAGTGATTAATATGTATATGATCCTAAGACTTGAGATCATCATTATCCCAACATCGTGAGTTGTATATTTTGATATAGTCAAACGTACACTGTAACTGGTTGTTCTATATAGGCTGATGTTGTATATACCACAACCTATGTAGAGGGGATATGGTTGATCAATGTAGGATAAGTCCCTCCTACATATTGGGAGTAATATCTTAGGCCACTTAATTGACTGAGATTAGATATGCATGGCCATGCTCAAATAAGTTGATATGAGATGTCATACTTATTTATATATCATAGTCTACTCAAGATATCAAGGAGCATGGGATGGACTATGCAAGTGTGACTATTCCATGAATTGTGTCCATTCTAGAGATAAAGGACTTAAAGATTAATGCATGAAAGGTTAATCACAAAAAGCTTATGTCGAATCATGACTTCTTGTAACTTAGGTAGCAATGATGCATTGCTAGATGCCACTCATTGTTTGTAACATTAGAATCGTTCTAGTATTACTGCTAACGTTACAAGAACCTACAGGGTCACACCCTATGGTTGAAATGAACGAAATAAAACATAGTTGATATTGTGTTTGGTTGTCACATGAATTAAATTAATTATAGAATTAATTAAATTGGGCAATCAAATATCGAACATATTATATGTACAAGGATGTTGTACACATAATGAGAACATCGTTCTATTAATATATGAATTTCGTTCAGATATAAACTTAAATAAATATAGTTTATTGAAATCCTTGTTATAATTAATGTAATTATAATTTTCAGTTAAAAAATTATTATATTTATTAATTTTAATTATGATTATTATGTTCGGATAAATTTTTTATGAATTATGATTCATTATATATATACCAATTATAAAAAGGGTTATATAGAGATAGTTTTAAGGAAACCCTAAAAAAAACTTTGCTTGTGAGGTCTAGCAACCGTCAAGAAAAGAATTCTCCAAAAACAATTTTGGAGATTTCTTTCGTTCATTGTCAAACTAGGTGGATTACGTAGAGGTCAGAATCATAAAAGGTTGCAGCTTGGCTCGATAGTAGATCAGAAGTCTCATTGCTGAGGCGTCACTGTCTACTCAGACTAAAGTTTCGGTAATTTTGAAACTATTATTTCACTTTGATTCGTTCCTCACACATGGATCCAAGGGTTGGATCACCGAAATTATTTTTTTATTAATTTTTGTTGTGCCATGGGGGTACCGGCATTCCAACAGTAGGGCGAAGTTATTGCAAACCAGATTGGTGAATCATGACAAAGAAAAATGAATGAATGAATGATATGGCTATGAATATGGAATAAGGTTTGTGGCTAGCATGAAGAAGTTGGTCTATATGATTTCATGGGTGTAGTGTACATGCTAAAGGAATAGTGTCCCGTGTATAGTCTATCTCTGTTTGGTATTTTCCAGATGGTGAATTGTGTGACTGCGTTGATTGGAAAGGTTTATATGAATTATATGCGTATATTGCCAAGTTTTCCTTCGTAACTCACTAAGTTCTTTGAACTTACTTCGTTACTTTTCCTTCTCAGGCTTGCTGGTGAAGTAAAGGAATCTCTGAAGACTATACCAGAGGACTATCGTCGTCGTGAGACTTCTTATTTTTTGTATTATGCATGACATGAGGGTGGTACTATCTTATTTATTTTTTTGTGAGACTTCCTATGTTTTTAATGAAATTTTAGTGAAGTATTCATGACTCTCAAAAGGTACTATCTTATTTATTTTTGGATGATAAAATAGTTTATATTTTCTACTAAATTAAGCTATAGTTTTAAATTGGTTTACACCAGATACAATTTTAAAAGATAACAATTTTAAGGCAGTGACACACCATTCTTGGATCCTCCTTAAGTATCGAGTTTGGAGTTTTACAAGTTTGGTATCAGAGTCAAGGTTTAACCAATTCTAGAAAAAATCGAAGGCAACTTCACACCCTATCATGCATAGTACATCTATGGCTTAGTCTCTAATGTTTTGTACTAAGATAAAACTTCTTTTGTAGTGTGTAAAGAAAATGTCTGGTAGCTCTACAAAAGCCACTAGTGAGGAGATGAAAAGTTATGGCCCCACCCAAGAATAGACTACCAGGGCCAATAGCAACAACATAGGAAATGCAGTGAATTTATTTATAAATATGTTCTTTGTAATGATGACTAAACTATTAGACCAATTCAAGGGAAATGAATAAGAACAACAATCACAACAGCCACAACACCCTCCTCAACCACAACCTAAAGTGGTTCGCTTGACTCAACTTGCTCCTCTTGTACATGCTATGACTCTCCCTAAGGTTGATCTTATTCAAGAGATTCGAAAAAAAGGCACCAAGGTATTTCTTGGTGATAAAGGATATGACCCTACTGTAGCTAATCAGTGGTTCTCTCGCTTGTGTAGAGTTATTAAGGAACTAAAATGTAACCATGAAGATAGTCTTTGATTTGCTGTACCATTGTTGGAAGGAGAAGCTTACCCATGGTGGGAAACCTAGGTTAGTGTTACCCCGGAACCAATGATCATATGAGATTTCATCTTAGAAAGGTTTAAAGAGAGATATGACAATCAGATGTTTGTAGAGCAGATGTTGAAGGACTTCTTGTATTTGAAACAAGGAAGAATGTATCTTATGGAGTATGAGCGTGAATTCGTCTACCTCAATCGCTATGCTAAAATATGTTTCAGATGGAGAAAGATATGTGCGATAAGTTTGAATGGGGACTTAGAGACAACATCTGAGCTTTGGTGGCAGCTTCTGAATACAAGACTCTGGTAGAAATGACAGTTAAGGCCTACAAGATGGAATCGATTATCACGGATAGAAGCAAAAACTTTGAGAGAGAAAGAATGAAAAGGGGCAAATCAAGTCTTCCATATCCATCCAATTTTAAGAAACTGAAGGACCACACCTTTTCAGCTTTAATGAAAGATTCACAGTTTACCGGTTACAAGAATAAGGGATTCCGCAAGTCAAATATGTCTATGGCAAGTTTTGATGGTTCCAGAATGATAAAAAAGTGAATATGAATAATGTGGTAGAAGTCATGGTAGTAAGTGTAGGAGGATATTGAGAGCTTGTTTTGGTTTTGGATTTAAAGACCAGTTGGTTAACGACTGCCCATATAAGTATGAATTTAGCATTGACTAATCAATTGGAAGCCCTAAAAAGTGGCAGCTAAATCTAACTCAGTTCATGAATCACAAATGAAGAAATTTTGTATGACGGGCTTTGGCGCATTAGCTCGAGCCTACATGATGAAGGTTAAGGAAGATGCAAATCTACCAGAAGTCATAAATGGTAATTTTTCTTTCCTTGGCAAAAATATTTATTCTTTGACTGATTCTAGTTCTACTCATTCTTACATTTGTACTAAGGTTATAGAGGGTCTTAGTCTTGAGATAGAGTATTCTGAAATGAATCTGCTGGTAACAAATCATTTGGGTCAAAGTACTGTAGTGAATAAGTTGATCAAGAATTGTCCTTCGGGTTTTGGTGAACACATATTTTTGGTGGGCTTGTTATTGCTTAGTTTTCATGAGTTTGATGCCATTTTAGGATTAGATTGGTTGACTATACATAGTGCTATAGTTGATTGTCGAACTAGAAGTGTACGCCTATTTAAGACTAGGGGTAAAGAGATATTGATGTCTGGTAAACAATCCGAATTGGCGAATAGAATTATTTCTATAGTGTCCGCTAGGAAGATGATTGCTCAGGGTGCAAATGCTTTTCTGGCATACATCATAGATACGCACGAGTCTAGGAGTGAGATCAATGAAGTAACTATAGTGAGAGAGTTTTTGGACATGTTCCTTGAGGAACTTCTTGGGATGCCTCCAAAGAGGGAGATAGAGTTTTTGATTGAGTTGGAACCTAAGACAACCCTCATATCGTGTACGCCCTACAGAATGACACCGTTAAAGCTTAAAGAATTCAATAAAAAATTGCAAGATCTGTTGAGTAAGGGTTTCATTAGGCCAAGTGTGTCACCATGGGGTGTGCCAATTTTATTTGTTAAGAAGAAGGATGGATCGATTTGCCTGTGTGTAGATTACTATCAATTGAACAAGGTTAAGATAAAGAACAAGTATCCCCTACTAAGGGTTGAAGACTTATTTGATTAGTTAAATAGGGCTTCAATTTTCTCCAAGATTAACCTAAGATCAAGTTATTTCTAGATAAGGACTAAAGGTGATGATGTTCTTAAGATAGCTTTTCAATCAAGGTATGGTCACTATGTGTTTTTGGGAATGCCATTTGGGTTGAGTAATCAGTAGTATTCATGGAATTAATAAACATGATATTTGGGCTTTATTTATATTAGTTTGTTGTGGTATTTATCGATGATATAGTAGTGTATTCTAAGAATGATAGTGATCATGAAGAGCATTTGAGGATTGTATTGAGAACCCTTTGCGATAATTAGATGTATGTAAAGTTCAGTAAATGTGAGTTTTAGTTGAAAAAAGTGTATTTTCTGGGACATGTTATCTCGATAGATGTATTATAGCAGATCCTATTAAGGTTAAGGCAATTCTAGAATGGAACTTACCCAAGAATTTTTCTAAAGTCTGCAATTTTCAAAGGTTAGCTGGGTACTACAGGAGGTTTGTGAAAGGTTTTTCGGTGATAGTATCACCTATCACACGATTGTTGAAAAAGAAGGAAAAATTTGTTTAGAGTGATGATTGTCAACAAAGCTTTGAGAAATTGAAGACATTTCTGACTAAAGCTCCAATATTAGCACAACCAAAGCCTAGGGGTAGAATATACAGTTTTTACAGATGCGTCTCTGAATGGGTTAAGATGCGTGCTTATGCAAAGAGGAAAGATTATAGCTTATCCATCATGCCAACTAAAACCTTATGCAAAGAACTATCCAACGCATGATCTGGAATTAGCAGCAGTGGCCTTAGCATTGAAACTATGGAGACATTATTTGTATGGAGAGAAATGTCATATATTTTCTGATCACAAAAGTCTGAAGTACTTAATGACTAAAAAGGACTTGAATTTGTGCCAAAGGAGATGGTTAGAGATGTTAAAAGGCTATGACTTGATAATTGAGTATCATCCAAGAAAGGCTAAGTTAATGGCATATGCTTTGAGTAGGAAAACTGTGGCAGCTTTGCTGTCTCTTAGAGCCAAGGTAACTATGTCTGATAATGGAGCCCTGATGGTAGAATTAGTTGTATAACCAACCTATCTCTCACAAATATTAGAGGAACAGAGGAAATATATTTAGTGCGATTGGCTCAAGCAAAGAATGATGTCTAGCAAAGCAATAACTTTAGTATAAGCAAGGATGCCAAGCTAAGGTATAGGAACCGAATGTTTGTACTAGTAGGAAATGGGTTGCGTAAGGAATTGCTAAAGGAAGCTTACCAAGGACTATTTTCACTGCATCCTAGAAGCATCAAAATGTACAAATATTTCAAAGGCTCTTACTGGTGGCCTTGCATGGAAAAAGAAATTACAGAGTATGTCTCAACTTGTTTGACTTGTCAGAGAGTCAAGGCTGAACATCAAGTTCCTTCAGGCAAACTGTATCATTTGGAAATTCCAAAATGGAAATGAGATAGGATAACTATAGATTTTATATCAGGGTTACCCCTTACTCCAGTCAAGAAGAATTCTGTTTGGGTTGTTGTAGATAGACTTACAAAGTTAATTTGTTTTCTGCCAGTGAATACTACCTATTCTCTTGAAAAGTTAGCTGAATTTTATATTGCTGAAATAGCGTGCCTACATGGGATACCGTCTTCCATAGTGTCTAACAAAGATCCAAGGTTTATTTTAAGGTTATGGAATCAGTTACAAAAATTACTAGGATCTAAGCTGCAATGTAGTATTGCATTTCACCCTCAAACCGATGGCCAATCAGAAATAATTATTCAACTTTTAGAAGATATGTTAAGAAGTTGTGTAATCAACTTTAGGATAAACTAGGAAAGGTATGTTCCATTGGTCGAGTTCACCTACAATAATAACTACCATGCCAGTTTGAAGATGTCACCATTCGAAGTTTTGTATGATAGAAGGTGTAGAAAACCTACTTGTTGGATGGAACTTAATGAGAAAAAGATAGTGGGTTAAGATTTGGTATGCGGAACTGAGGAGAAAGTTGCTATCATTCGTAGTCACTTAAAAGCTGTACAGGATCGATATAAAATATATGCAGAATTGAAAAGAAAATAAATCTCCTTTGAGGTTTGAGATAAAGTGTTTTTGAAGGTTTCCTATTGGAAAAAGATCATCAAGTTTGTCCAGAAAGGAAAATTGAGTCCAAAGTTTGTAGGACTTTAGGAGATGTTGGAGAGAGTTGGACTCACGGTGTATAAGTTAGCTTTGCCTCTTGAATTGTCAAAAATCCACAATGTGTTTCATGTGTTGATGTTAAGAAGTTATAGATCCAATCTTGATCATGTTGTGCAGATTGAAGAACTAGAGGTTGAACGGAACCTGCCCTATGAAGAACTTGTTTGTATCCTAGCCAGAGAAGTAAAAGAGTAGAGAAATAAAAGAATTCCCTTGGTTAAAGTTTTATGGAGGAAGCATAGTACTGAAGAAGCTATTTGGGAATGAGAAAGCCTATTGAGAGATTAGTATTCTCAGCTAACTGGGGGAGAGTTGTAACATCCTGCCCGGAGAAGTTGGACAATAGAAATGTGGAAGTGTACACAATCACAACGAGTAATAAAGTGAAAAGTAAATGTTGAGTTATCGTAACCACAGGGACTGTGAAAGAAAAATATTTATGAAATGTAAATCAAACAATTTGGTGATGGGAAAAATATTTTGTTTTGAAGAAGTGATGTAAAAACTAAAAATTAACTAAGTAATAAAAATAAAAAGTAAAAATTCTAAAGCACAATTTCAAAAAGATGAGTTTTAATCAATATGACATAATTGTGCTAGATCGATTACATTCCTTAACTTAGAATTACTAAAGCCATAGTCATATTGTTACGAATATTTTCATGGCAACTTGGTAATTTGTTAACTACTACAAATACATACTTACTAAATTAACTAATCTCTTGAACAATTTTTCAATGTCAATTCAAACAATTAATCAATCTTCATAGGCACATATAAGATTAAGTGAGGTAACAATATATTTCTATATTGAAATAGTTTAATCACAATAATCTTGCAAGTTATGCAAGGCTAATGCACCATTTAATGTCTGTCATTAATTTAATCTTCAACTATCTTAAAAGATTAAACATACGCTAATTAAATAATGTGTCAATTAATTATAATTTCAATACGTTTAATAATTAATTCATTCGTTACATTACATTTTATAATGCAAGTATAACATAACCATGGTTTTATTTAATTTAACAACTTACCAAGGCCTATAATAACACAAACATGATTTTAAATATTCAAGTGGACAGAATGCAATCAATCTAATGTGAATTAATTTAAGCCATTTTAATTAGAACAAGAGCAACAACAAAACAATTATTCATATTCATGATCACAACAAAAACATGAAAATTAAAGAGAAGGGAACTAGGAAGCAAATCCAGTATTTCTCTGAAGCCAGACTAGTGTGCTCCTTTTCTTCTTTACTTGTTCTGTTGAACCGAGGCCTCCATGACAATTGAATGATGCTATTCCAAGGTGGAAGACAAATTTTTTTCAAGAGGGAAATTGACAAGGGAAATGGACAAGAAAAAGGGAAAAACAAAGGAGAGAAAGTGAGTGAAAGAGAGAGAGAGATGTGTGGGAATGAAGGTGTTTTGAGTTAATAGGTGAAGGGGGCATTTACAGGTGGGAGTGGCTGCTAAAAAGCAAATAATTAGCATCCATGCACTTTTTTTGGCTGGCCACACATGGAGCAAAGTTTGAATGTTTCAAACTTTGCTAAATTTAGCTTGGGGCAAATATTCAAAGGCAAAAAAAATGGAAGGGTTTGAATAGGATTTTAAGGAAACTTGAGGGCTATTTTGCAATCAGTTTAATTAGCTAACTAAGCTGATGGGGTCAGCTTATTGGGTCAGTTTTGGGCTGCAAATTTTCTTATTGGATCAGTCTTAAATGCTTAGCACACTGGGCCATTTTCTCCTTTAAGCTTTATATTAATTTTTAACCCAATTTAACCTGGATAAAAACTAAATATAAAGTATATAAAATGATCATCATTTGGAACGACATTGATTGGAAAAATATTTAATCTTGCCCTTGGTTCTCTTGATGCAAAAATTCCCCAACGATTCAAGCCTTTCAAGGTTTCTACTGAGCCAATTTTCACCTTTTGGGAAAAACCATTGAAAATAAACCAAATTTGTGAAAATTTATTATAAAAATAATTAAAATTAAATATGTTAATAATTTAAGTGCAAATTAATTATTTTATAATTAAAGTGTGAATTTTCACAAAATTTACTATGAAATTGCATGGATTAGAGCTCAAAAGGTGCTGAAAAAGTCTATATATTTTTGTGTTTCTGGAAGTCCTAGTGCTCGAATACTGTTTATTGAAGTATGGTGTTTAGAGCAAGTGCTAAGTGGGTGAAGTATTAACTGTGACTAAAAATGTAAGTCTATGAGTGCACTTTTAGGCAAAGTCTGCATTGGGCAAGCTTGGTGGTTTGGCGAACTCTCTTTAGAGTATACGTCACCCTAGTTGCTAGAAAATTATTTTAAGTCTTTAGTAGAAGAACTATTTATTATTTTATTGCTATATTATTTTACCGATTGAACAGTTTAGTTAGACGAATGAGAATTGGTTAGAATAGAACTAAGTTACTGTAGTCGATACGACTCATATTTATGATGAGAGAGAAATTGCTTAGTCATAGGAATCAAGGGGTTTTAGTGGAATAATCATACTTATCCATGAAACCCAGCTTCCGTGTATAGTTGTATAAGGTTAGTATTGCCTTCTTGTGCAAGTTTTATGTTTTTCCCTTGCAGCCATATTTTCTTCTCAAACTTTTTCTGCACTTTTCTCTCAAAAAACCTTAGACCAGAAGGCTGCTTGAAGATTTGGGTTTGTTGTATTCAACAAACTCCTTCATTTTTTTAGCATCTGGTTAAGATACTCCTAAAGGTTCTCGTGATAAGGGCAAGAGTCCTATTGTTTGAAATTGATGCACTTTCTAGTGAGTTCCTTCTTATTCTATGTGTGTGTAATGCCATTGTTTATGTTTGGGTTTAAGGTAAGTATACATATTCTGTGAAAATGAAATATTTGTGCAAGAGTGATGGATTCATGTTGTGAGTAGTCTGGTTTGGTTTGTCTATGTTAAAGATATAAGAACCTTCCTTCATGTTTAGGTCACTACCCCTTACTTCTAAAATGAACAATGTGATTTGAAATATGAAAATGAATCCATGGCGTTGCCTTCAATGAAATGAGCATTGAACTGGCAGATTGCAATACACTAAAATGGTTGTGAAGCCTCTGGTAGAGCAAGGTTATTGTAAACCAAATTGGTAAATCATGACAAAGAAAAATGAATGAATGAATGATATGATTCTGAATATGGACTAGGGTTTGTGGCTAACACGAAGAAGGTGGTATGTATGATTGCATGGCGTAGTGTACACGTCAGAGGAATAGTATCTGGCGTATAGTTTGTCTATGTGTGGTATTTGCCAACTGGAAAACTGTGTGACTTTGTTGAGTTGGAAAGGTATATACGAATTATTTGTGTATATTGCAGATTTCCTTTGGAACTTACTAAGTTCTTTGAACATACTTCATCACCTTTCCTTTTTAGTCCTATTGCCGAAGCAAATGAATCTTTTAAGACTACGCCAGAGGACTATCGTTGTAGTGAGACTTCATATATTTTGTATTATGCATGACATAGGGGTGGTGTTCAGACATTTACATTTTGAAGAATGTATTTTTTTTTATCTAAACTCTGGATCATGAACCTATGGTTTTAATGAAATTTCAGTGAAGTATTCATGGCTTTCAAAGGGTACCATCTTATTTATTCTTGAATGATAACATAGTTTATATTTTATACTAAATGGAGTTGTTGTTTTAAATTGGTTTAGGTCAGATACAGTTTTAAAAGATAAAAATTTTAAGGCAGCGATGCGCCATTCCTGGATCCTCATTAAGGATCGAGTTCGGAGTGTTACACTGGGTTCGCGGTGAATATGTGAGACCTAGTTCGTAGATCTTGCTCGTAAGAAAACTTAAGTTTGTAAAAATAGTTTTGAATGTACTTACTGACAATCATACTTAAAGAAAACACTTAGTTTGTTCTTGTTTGAAAACAGATAGCATGAAACATGCTTACATACTTGTCTTATCAAAATGGCTGAGGAACATAAAATATGTTGTCGCACTTGTCTTAACACACTTATCTTATCAGAATCTGTTCTGTAATACCCCTCACACAGTCCCTCCATCGGACCCGAGCAATAGAATGCTACGAACAAATACTATACAGTTATGAATAATTTATAATCCAAAATCACGAATAATTATTAAATTATCACATACGTGCATGTATAATCTCACTAATTAATCAATTTCAGGTAAATATTGACTATGCAGAAGCTTAAAAACAATTCGGGACTAAATAGGGATCAATTTGAATTAAAAAAAGTTAATTTTTTTTTAAAACAGGGGTCACACGGCCGTGTGGCAGATCCCAGTCCGTGTGGCTCAGAAACATGGCCGCATAGCCAAACTGTTTACAAGTCGAAATATGGATCACACGTACGTGTCTCGGGTCGTATGTATGTTTGAAATATGACCACACGGTTGTGTTGCAGACTGTGTGAAAAATCATGCACCTAAAATTAATTAGACACATGGTTGTGTGAGAACGCCGTGTGCTGTGGCAGTCTGTGTCCCAAGCCGTGTCCAGTTAAAATGGCTTTTATAACAAGACAATTATTCACACATCACTTGCGTACCAATCAAAACCAAAACCGATCATTTACATACCTTAAAAACTGATTCAAACAAGCTTAAAACATGTTAAAACATTCAACCTAAATGTGTAACCAATGTGCCCTCATTGATCAAACATACTAATCTTGATCACATTAAGTCATTTAACCATCTCATACTTGATATTTATTCTAGCATTACATCTTAAATACAAAGAATACCAAAGCTAATAAGGTATAACATAGTTATAACTTAACTTCTACCAATTCCATACTAACATCATTAGGCATATAATGTATTAACTAGTTCTAAAAAATCATCAAGCATAAAGCCAAATATGTAACCAACTCATTCACGACAACATTAAGCAATTAACCCAAAGTAAAACATTTCCTAGCTATCAATAAATTGACCATTTTCAACACATGTATTTAATTACATACCATTAAAGACCATTAAGATACAAAATGACCAAAACTAGAATATAACAACTTAGGTGCATGCCAAAACCAAACAAAAAGATTATTACCACATTTGAGTTTGGGATCATCGTTGGATGCTGAATCGGTGATAGAACTACTAGGTATCTAACCTGCGCACGAGAAAAACAAACGTACTTGAATATAACTGGAACGACGGAAATGTGTAAGTGTACACAATCACAACAAGTAATAAAGTGACAAGTAAATATCGAGTTATCGTACCCACAGGGACTGTGAAAAGAATTATTTATGAATGAAATTAAAACACATTGGCGAAGAAAAACATTTTGATTTGAGGAGGTGGTTAAAAACTAGGATTTTAACTAAGTAAAATAAATAAAAATAAGATAAAATTTCTAATGCACGAATTCAAAAGATGATTTTAATCAAGATGACATAATTGTGCTAGATTATTTACATTTCTTAACTTAGAATTATTAAACTCATGTTTATGTTGTTACGAATAAATTCACGACAACTCAGTAATTTGCTAACTTATAAACATACTTACCTACCAAAATCCATTGATCTCGTAAGCAAATGTGTTAATGCACATACATACTTATGAAATTAAAATAATCTCTTGTACATACATACTAATTAAACAAATTTTAATAAGCAAATGTGTTAATGCACATACATACTTATGAAATTAAAATAATCTCTTGTACATATCTCTATGCCAATTCAAACAATTAATTCAATCCCATAAGCACATAAAAGATTACACGAGGTAACAATGTATTTCTACCTTGAAACAATTTAATCACAATAATCTTGCAAGTTATGCAACGCTAATGTATCGTTAGATACCGTTGCTAATTTAACTCTCAACTACTTTAGATGATTAAACATGCACTGATTAAGTATCGTGTCAATTAATTACAATTTCAATCCATTTAAATAATTAATTCATTAGTTACCTTACAGTTGTAATGCAAGAATAACTTAGTCATGGTTTTACTTAATCAAACATCTTACTGAGGGCTATAACAACACAAACACAATTTTAATAACTCAAGTAGACGAAATGCAATCAACCTAACACGAACTAAATTTAATTCATATTAATTAAATTAAACATATCAACATCACAAATATTCATAGACATGTTCATAACAATAACAATAAAATTAAAAGGATAATGAACAAGAATCAAATCCAGTGTTTCTTCGAGGCTTGACTAGTTTGCTCCGCTCCTTCTTCTCCGCTTATTATTGTTGAACCGAGGCTTCCACGAGCACTAGAATTGCTGCTCCAAATGGTGGTTGAATGACTCTTTTTCAAGAAGTGAAATCGACAAGGGAATGAGGAAGAAAATGAAGAACAATGAAGAGAGAAAAGTGAGAGAGAAGTGAAGAATGAATGGTTTTGAAATGTGTTTGAAGTCAGTAGCCCAGGGGGTATTTATAGGTTGAGAATTCTGCTAAAAATAGCCAAAATCAGCAGCCAAAGAATCCCCCCATGGACGGCCACACATGTGGCATGTTTGAAGATTTCAGACATGCTATTTTTAGGTAGGGGCAAATCTTGAAAGGCATGAATAGTGGAGGGGTTTAAATGCAAATTAAAGGAGTCTTCAAGGGCCATTTTTCAAGCCAAATAATCAGCCAAGCAAGCTGGTTGGGTCAGCATGTGGGATGGTTTAGGGCTGCCCAGTGCTCAGTTGGATTGGTTTTCTTGGTTTAGCTCATCTGGGCCACTTTTCATAATTAATTAATAATAATTTATTTAACCCAAATTAAATTGGATTAAAATTAAAATTAATTGTATTATGAATTAATAAATATAATTTGGACTGTCTTAGGTTGAAAAATTAATCCACCTTGATGCTTCAAAATTGCTTCTCGGTTTTGCGCTTCTAGTAGTGTCTGCTGAGCCATTTTTCATCCTTTGTGCAAATCTATCGAAAATAATCAAAATTAATCAAAATTTGATATAAAATTAATTAAAATTCAACATGTTCATAATTTAAGTGAAATTTAATTATTCTATAATAATTATATATTTTTCGACAAGAATTTTTCCGAAACTGCATGAATTTGAGTTAAAATGGGCATGAAAAAGTGTGTATATTTTTGTGTTTCCAATAACTCAATGGTATTTCTATATTCAATATTAAATTATAATATAAATTATGTAATGCATAACTTTGCAACAAAATGAAAATTAATATTGGAAAGCTAAATGTCATAATGCACCATGTAATATTACAATTTGATTTACTATAATAATTCTATCTAACATAATTGTAACACATATAAATTTCTCCTTATAACAATCAAAATAATTTTATCACATCAATATTATATACACATTTACGGGCTTAACTCCGATATCCTTTATTCAATTTCATTTATAATCAATGTCCCAATTTCATATCGTTATTTCATCCATCATACTTATATACATATACACAATTATATTTATATATATTACATCTGAAAACAGATTCAATTTCATATATATATATATATATATTATTATAGGATATTTCCAAAACCATTCACCTTTATCCTAGTCGCAAACAATAAATTTGAATCGGATCAATTCAGCTCTTTTTATCATTTATAACTTACCTTCTGATCTTCCCATGCAATACGGTTCATAAATGCAACAATTGATGTTGTTGGGGTTATAGAAACACAAACCGTAAACTCCAAACTATTTGTCGATGACCTTTTTTTTCTTTCTTTCTCGAGATTTTAGGTTGATGTTAGCTACGTATTAAAACAAATATAATAAATTAACACTACACATCCCAATTTTAATTCAATTGTTAAATTATACAACTTTGCATATTATTCAATTTCGTCCCCAAAATCAAGACTACAAAATTTTTTACATTTAATCCCCAAAATCTAATGCCAAATTTTCTAGAGTCCCTATAAGACTTCCTGTTTCTCCATAACACCCCCAAATTCAAAATTTACACAATTTAGTCCTCATTATACAAAATCATCAATTGACTTTACAAATTAGCCCTATTTCACATCTAACCTTAAAAATATATCAAATAGTCCTTAAAACTTTAACTAATCAACTATAGTAACATCTTCAATATTAAGTAGTACCGAGAAATAGAACATGGGTCAGCTAACTCTAGGTACCGAGATTCGAAAAACATAAAAATTGTAGGAAAAGAACTAAATTGCACTAACCAATTTAAGCTTGAAAAATCAAGCCTTAAGTCGTGCATTGTTCTCTTCTTCCCCCTAGGTTCAACTTTTGCAGGAAATGAGAATGAAATGCTTAAGTTAAGTGCTCCACATTTTATGATATTTTATATTATTATGTTTTTGTTATTTATTTATTTATTTAAAGTAAAATTTTAAAGCACTTTTTTAACCTTTAAAACCATGTTATCGTCCACTTAAAAATAGGAAATTGGTTTAACTGTTTTATAGGTCCCTTATTTATACTTTACATTATGATTTATTTACAATTCAATTTTTTATTCTTGTGCGATTTAGTCCTTATACTAAAAGTAAGCGCTAATTTGATAAGATTTCTTAATCTAAATTCAATTCGCCTATAACATAACTCTGTAAATATTTAATGAAAATATTTATGGGTTTAGTTTAGGGAAACAGAGTCCCGACACCACACCTTTGATTACCACTGACTTTTGGGTCATTACATGTTCGATATGCAGATCTCCTTATAATGCCTTAGAATGACTCAAAGAGTCCTTAACATGTTCCATTGAATGAAGCATAGCTCGACATTCCTTTATCTCTCGATATGTCCTAGGGCCTCAACTCCCAAACCATAGAACCTATAGGTAAGTACTAACAATCCTTTAGAATACCAATATATCCAACATAAAGGCTCACAAATGAGCACCCACAGAAACTTATTACGTAAAGGTCACATAAAGGTCTCGCATAACATAGCTTATAAAATTGTACTTTTAAAAACATATTTTAAAACAGAGGCTCACATAGGAGCATGAATAGAAACACAGCTTGAAAACGTAACTTGGAAACATGTTTTAAAACTGAGTGTCAGAGTTTAAAAACAAAGTTTGTAGAAGAAACTTATTCTTGGAACTTTAGTTTTAAAAACAATATTTTTGGAAAACATAATAGTTCGCACACAAGTTACGAACCCTAAGCATTCATACTGAAAAATGATAATTTAGCACACTTATGACAGTTCTTAAGCACTCATTGAAAAAGTTTGAGAATTTAAACGAGTTTAGCTTTGCCATTATCCTTGTTGGTAGATGCTTCGGTTGGTTGACAACATACATAAACACACACAGTATAATATCCCTTTCTTAGTGGTGTTAGAATTAGTGGTTTTGGGACCACAATTCTAACATGTGAGGTTGTATTTTATTATTTAATTGATAAATTTGGAATCACATTAGGGTCGTATAAAATTTTGGTGAAGAAATTTTAATGTTCGGCTATTTAATTAATTAAAAAGGACTAAATCATAAAAATTGTAAAAGTTGGTTTATATTAATTAAATGGGTTAAATGGATTTGGAGGTGTAATGTTAAGGGACTTAGATGGTAAATATACCATGCATATAGGTAGTGGACATTTATGGACAAAGTTATGTTAGTTGTTAGTTAATATACGAAGACAAAATGGTAACTAAGTAATAAAACTTTAGTAAATTAAATTAAAATAGTCATCATCAACTCAAATTGCTTGTCTCCATCAATTTTTGAAGGAGGAAAACTCCATTGTTAAAACTTCTAAGTTCAGTCAAGCATTGGTGTTTACATGGTATGATTTTTGGACTTAAATTTTAGTAATTTTTAGGTTTTTGAGATCGTTGCAACTAGGTCTAGCTAAACCGTACTTTTGTTTTCTAAACTGTCAAAGATTTTAGATTTCACCATTGATGAATTCTTGATATTATGATGTTAAAGGACAAATTAGAGTTATTGGTTGTTGGTTATGAGTAAATTATAAAATAGTTTTGTTAATTTTGAGTAGAGGATTAAATTGATTAAATGTTAAAATCAATAGGGATTTTTGTGAAATTAGTATAAATGATGGCTGAATATAGCAAGGTAAAAATTGGCTAGCATGTTCTATTACAACGTTTTGTTAATTTTGGAAATTTGAAAGTAAGGACTAAATTGTGAAGAATATGAAAGTTGAGGAAAATGTATAATTAATGAAAAGTTAAGGGTCATATGTATTGAATTAATGTGAAATGTTTTTGTAATTAATAGATTGTATTTAATTATTATATAGATCAGGAATTGAGTAAAAAAGACAATAATCGAGGAAAAGGGAAAATCGTGGAGTAGTCCCTGCTTTTAATAAAAAATAATCGTAAGTTCATAGTGCTTTAAACTGTACATGTGAACTTATAGATATTATGCTATTCGTTTCTAGTTATTAGTATTCATATGTGAATAATTTATTAGTTATCTATGTGCCATCTGTTATTGCAAATGAGTATGAACGAAAGTGAATATTTGATGGTTGCAATGCTTGAAATTGTATTTATTTGAAGATGATATATTGAGTATAGTTTGTGTGTGGAATTAATGAAGTGCCTCTAAACAGTGTATATGTTTAAATGGAAATGAAATTACATGTAATGCTCGGTTGAACATAGTAATCGCTAGGATACCTGTAGTATGCCAATAGGGTTAGAATATGCGCTTGTACGGGATTTGTAATTCGGTGCCTCTGTTACACTTTGATGTCTTTGATTCTCACTGCTGTGCCTCTGCTTGCACATTTGTGCCTCTGTTTGCACTTTGGTGCCTTTTTATTGCACTAATGATGCCTCTGGTGTGGTATAGTTACTCGAGTATCCGAGTCGAGTTACTTAGTTCATCGGGCTAAATGTTAATGGAAGGTACAATTGAGTTATTTATGTAAATGTTAATACTTATTCAAAATGTTAGATGTTATTTGTTTATATGTGAGGCATTTATATTGATGAGATGTTCGTTGTGAATGTGATAAGTTGTTTGAGATGAAGATTATGATTGATTATATATTTTGATATGAGAACATGAACTAATGTAATTTGTGAATTTTGTACTTGAATATCAGGATTTATATATTATCTCTTTGTATATATTTATCAATCAAGGTAAGTTAGTTTGATGTTAAAGTATGGGCTTAGTAAGCTTCTTAAGCTTATTTATTTCTTTCATGCTCTTTTTTAGTTTTTAAGTTATGGACTGACTGGATGAATAGATATGAAGCTCACACTATCCAGCATTTTGGTAGCATTTATATTTTGTTCTAGGATGTGGTATGTATATAGGGTTTAGGTTGTTAATATGTTAAATGTTATGTTATAATGTTATATCTAGTTGAATGGTTAGCTTTGAATGTATACTTAAACTGGTTTTTAGTAGGTGAATCTTTAAGGTTAAGGTTGGTTATAATGCTTTGGTATGGCAAGTTTTTATGCATGTTTTATTATGGCTATTATGGTTGGTGAATGGAATTTGAATTGATGATTATTGTTATGTGAATTTTAAATTAGGTTACTTAAATAAGTGAACTTGATTGTGGTGCCCTTGAATTACATATTGGTTAGTTATTTGGGTGTTTAATTGGATAAAATTATTGTTTTTTGTGGTTAGGTAACTTTTTGGCATGAATTGAATTTGCTAAGATAAGATTTTCACATTATTGAGATAAGTATCAAGACATTGGCATTTGGTATCGATACTTGACCAAATAAACAGAAACCAAACAAAATAGAATGCCAAAATGGTATCGATTTTCAAGTGAGTATCGATACTTTTTCAGAAAATATCGATACGATAAACTAATTATCGATACCATTGTTTTGTAAAGAAAACAAAATTGAATTTTGGTATTGATTTTCCAAAAAAGTATCGATTTGGTATCGATACCAACTGCGAAACTTTCATTTTTAGTTTTAAAACTTAATGTTTTGTTTCGATTTAACCCCGATTTATTCCTAATCTATTTTTAGGGCCTCGTAACGCCAATTTAAGGCCTTAAGAGTATTTGTATTATGAATGGAACTATTTATTGTATTTTTTAAAAATTTATTTGAATAACTATTTCAAAATGATGTGAAATGTCTTGTTTTGCTTGGTAACACTTTGTAATCTTAATCCAGTAATGAAGATGGGTTAGGGGTGTTACACAAATATTACTTAAATAGATAAAAAAAATTATAGAGTTCACACATTGAAGCAAATCTAGCTTTTCGGATAATCAACCCTCAGAGGATAGAGGCTTACCTTGGTTGTTATGAAAATGGTTCAGAATAAAGACTTGACAACAGAATATCGATGAAATAATTCTCATGGATGAAGGGTTTATTTATAGGCACTAAGTGACTTAGTGATCCTAGGATACCCTACTAGACTTAGGAACCCTAGTCGGTTTAGAAGGAGGTTACTTGCACGAAAATTAATCCTTGATACACGATACCTTTTTCGCCTTAATTTGAGTCTAACTTGAATTTAATTAGCGAACCCTAGCTCACAACTCAACTGACGATCACCTAACTTGCAAAAAATTTTGGAAACCCTTTTACCACATCTTTTAGCATATACTACAACATTGAAACACTAGCAAACTCTTTACTGATACTCTTTGGTGAACTCCCCAGTTCTTTGAAGTATTGACGAACCCCTAGTTCGCTGAAACACTGACAAACTCATTACTAATACTCTATTGGTTAACTCCCTAGTTCGTCGAAGTACATGCGAACCCCTAGTTTACCGAAACACTGGCGAATTCCTTACTGATACTCTTTTGGAGAATTCCCCCGTTTGCCAAAGTTTTGTGGAACCCCTAGTTCACTGAAACATTGGCGAACCTTTACTTGCGAGGCCAAAACTTCCAGGCCCGATCTCGGGATGTTACACTGTCAAACACTCTTGTCTCCCTTATTGTGTTTTGTCCTTATGTGGTTTCTTTTAGGTTTAGCTATATTTATATTGTTACAGTGCTATAGATTTTGTAGACCTCATATTTGATCCTCCATAGTGAAGTTAGCAATGTAACCTTGCTTGACACTTTTTCACACTATGGATCTGCTGTTTAGGAAAAAAACATAGTCCGGTGTTGATTTCCTCGAATCCCGACATGTTTGGACGTCAAAATTAATATATTTATAGGAATGAGATCTCCTCCGGAATATACAAGCTTATAATCCCTCGTTCTCTGTAAATACCTGAGTATATGCTTAACTGCTTGCCAATGCCTTTGTCATAGATTCGCCTGAGATCAATTTACGTATCCTGATTTGTCATAATATAGTGTATCAGATTAAACTAATTTTCATCATTAAGGAGCTTGAATACAAACAATTCTATTATGTTTTAGTTAGTTTTTCTATTTTAGCTTTAATTTAATAAAAAGTGTAAATCGAGTAATTATATGACCTTAGGGGTCGAATGAGACCTAATGGTGAGTTAACGTATTCAGCGAGTGTGCAGGTGATCTGCCGTAATTCGATGTAGTAGAATAAACTAGTTTTCATACTTTAGGAGCTTGAATACAAGCATTTTTATTATGTTTTAGTTAAGTTTTCATATTTTTTCAAGTCAATAAAAAGTGTAATTTTAGTCTTTTAATGACCTGAGGCGCCAAATTAGGCCTAAAGGTGAGCTTATGTATTTAGTCAGTGTGCAGGAGACCATTCAAAGGCATATGATTTTAAGGTTGGTCGCTGTGTTGTAACATTGGAAGTTTAATGTCACAACATAGGAAGCAAAATATAAGAATCTCAAGTTTGGCTTTGGTGTCGCGACACAACCATGGGATGTTGCGACACTGATCTGCTGTAATTCAATGTAGCAGAGTAAACTAGTTTTTGCACTTTAGAAGTTTAAATATAAGCATTTTGGTTAAGTTTTAATTATGTTTTTGCAATTTTAGTTAAATTCAATACAGTGTGTAATTTGAGTCTTTTATTGACTTTAAGGGTCGAATGAGGCCAAAAGGTGAGCTAATATACTTTATGAGCGCGCGGGAGACCAATAAAAGTCTTGCTAACTCGATATTGGTCGCTGTGTGGCAACACGGAGCACTAAATGTCACAACATAGGGATGTTATGACACAACTTGAGGATGTCGTGACACACACTGGCGATGTCGCGACACACCCTTGAAGATACCGTGAAGATGAGAATACTGCCCTCGATGTCGCGACACAAGACCTGGCGTGTCACGACATCACCTCTATACGGGAAATATTATGAGCCAGGGTGTTTTGTCCCACACAATCAAACATTAAGCACAAGGATGGTAGGTGATTTAAGGTTAAAGATGATGACCACTCTAAAGTCAATAAATGGGCTCATTTAACACATGTTATGGACAATTTTTGTGTTGTATAATTTTCCTTTTAGATGCAGTCTTTAGTTTTTCTCTTTTCTTAGGCTTTAGGTTATTTTAGTTTTTGTTATTTGTTTTTGTGGGAGAAATCATATTTGTGAAATATAATCAAACTTTGTGAGGATTCTGTATTCTATTCTAATACAAATCAAGCTTCTTCTAAACTTTATACTCTTTAATTATTATTAATGTCTACTCTTTCTATCAAGTTTATATTGTTTATGAGATCCATGGGGAATTAATCCTCATGTGGAGGATTAGCGAGTGGAGGTATGATTAGTTAACTATATTTTAGGGTTCTTTTAATGGATCAACTGTTTAGGAAAGGAAGAACTTAAACCCTAGGCCTGACAACCCTAGGAAGTCATTAAGGTGAGAATTAACCCAAAATTGGTATGGCCTACACTTTAACCCTGAACTTGTCTGAATTGTGAGGTCAAGAGATAAGTAGTTCTTACTGACTCGTTGTTCTAATGGAAGATCGGAAGATCCTGTTGGGATATCGACTAGGTTATTGAATAAGAAAACCTGAAGCGATAGTGGATTATGATTACCGAAGCTAGCTAATCACCTATGCCCAGATTTGATATATTATATTATTTGATTTCTCATGACTTATTCCTCTTATTATTATTAGCATAGATTACAAAAACCTTTATTTTTATTTTATCATAATATAATTCATTTAAAGTACCAATTAGTTCTATTTCTACTGAGGTTAGAATTAATTTAATGCTCGCCTCCCTTGGGTATGATCCTTAAAGTACTCATCTACCCCGTTGTAACTATGTTACAGCCTGACTCATATACTTGCGGATATCGCCTTTTCATATATTTTGTTCATGATTTCTACTCTTAATGTTGGTATGTCTAGAGGCGATCAAGTTGTTGGCGCTGTTTTTGGGGAAGCAATGTCACTGATTTAATTTTATTTTTTGCATATTAATAGAATAATTAGGAAATTTTTAGATTATAGTTACAATTTTATTTTCTTATTCTTATTAATTTTTTCTCTTTGGGTTTAGTGTATGACTCATAGTAGGGGAACACCTATAGAGCCAGACATAATCTAGAAATAATAATATGAATGAATCATTGACAACAATAGCATCACCACAAATACTGGCAAACAATGTCATGGTGCGTAATGAAAGAACTCTAAGAGAATATGCGCTACCAAATTTTGATATGGTTCAAGGGAGTATAACAAGGCCAACCATCATGACCAATAACTTCGAGATCAAGCCAACTATAATCTAGATGATCTAGAATAATTTGCAGTTTCGAGGAATGATGATTGAAGATCCGAGTCAACATTTAAAACGGTTCCTCCAGCTTTGTGATACTTTGAATATAACGAGGTCACCAATGATGCTATTAGTCTTCGGTTGTTTTCCTTCTTATTAATTTATAACACCTTTTATTGGTTAGATTCACAGGCACCAGGATCTATCACGACATGTGACAAACTTACAGAAAAGTTCTTACAAAATTTCTTCCCCATTAGTAAGACAATCCAGCTAAGAAGGGAAATTTCTATGTTCAAAAAGAGAGAGGGAGAAAGTTTTCACGAAGCATGGGAGCGTTTTAAGAAATTAGTTCAGAAATGCCCACATACAAGGATTGCCTAAGTGGTTATGATTGTAAATTTTCTACATTGAGTTGGATGTACACGCAAGATTAGGATTAGATGGAGCCGTAGGAGGTGCTTTAATGAACTGAATGTACGAGGATGCATACGAATTAGTAGAAAATATGAGGATAAACTCCTGCCAGTGGCCAATTGAATGACACACATATGGCTAGAGACCATCCACAGTAAAAGCTGCCTAGGGTGAAGATAGATATCAACAACTAGAGGCAAATTTAATCGCATTCAGTCTTCAAATAGTACAACATCTATATATGGAAGAGATAAAACCACTCTTCCATTACAGTAACAATCCTATTGAGGATGTGAACTACATAGGGAATAGGGATGGAAACCCTTATTCTAATAATTACAATGTCAAATGGAGAGATCACTTGAACTTAAGATTGGGAGGAAATCAAGGAGGATGTAATAATTTGAACTAAGCTAAAAATACGAAGTATCAGCCTCGTTATTTTCAGAAACTACGGGAAAGGACCAACCCTAATGACCATACTGTATGTGATCAATGTTTGGATCGAACTGAAGGAGAAATACACTCAATGAGGACAAACATAAAACAATTGTAGTCTGAGTGCACCAATTAAGCAAAAACATTGACTAAGCTAGAGGATCAGATGAGCCAATTGGTGAGTATGATGGGAGATATTAAAAGGAAAATTGATGAGTATGATGGAAGATATTAAAAGGAAGGGAAGGAGTATGTGAAAGCAATCGCGCTCTGTTCAGGCAAAATCTTGAGTAGCCTTGAAACTCTAACACAAGAGGAGATAAGAAAGAATGCGGAAGATCTTCAAGAAGACCCTGAGAAGTTAACGAAGAACTAGAACTAAATAAGGTAACTAAATCAAAAACTGAGCCCAAGAAAGAGGCAACCAAAGAACCTGCTAACACATAAGCACCGTTCCCTTCAAGGTTCGAAGAGAAACAAAACCGGTATGAAGACGAGCTTGTAAGCTTCTTGAACTTGTTTAAAACATTAAATGTTAGCCTACCTTTAATTGAACTAATTGAAAACGTCCTTATGTATGCCAAAATTTTGAAAGAAATTATGTTTAGGCATAGGAAAATTAAGGTGGGAGAACAAGTTAATATAAGCACGTCCTATACTGCTATTATTTCTAGACATGTTCCCCAAAAGCTGAAAGACCCGGGACGTTTTACAATCTCCATAGAGATAAGGAACATCTATTTTAATAAAGATTTATGTGGCTTAAGAGCTAGCATCAATTTAATGCCTTTATCTATATATGAAAAACTCAGTTTAGGGGAACTCAAAAATACTCAGATCACACTACAATTGGCCGCAAGATCTTCAGACAGCCAAATGGAGTATTGGAAGATGTGTTAGTCAAAGTCTGTAGTTTTATTATCCCAACATATTTCGTAATATTAGATTTCGAGGAAGACCGTGAGATACCTATCCTGTTAGGATCAAAATCTACCACTGATTTGGAAAAGAACGTGTTAACAATGAAGATCAATGGTGAGACTGAGATTTTTAAATACGGCTACCAACAAGATGAAGTAAAGAAGGATAGATTAAGGAGATCATGTTACAAAATATCTACAACTATCCTTAACAACATTGAGCAAGGGGAAGTGTTTTCTATAATTAATACAGGTCGAAAGTATAGGTACAAGGAATGGGACAAGTAGAAAAAGGCAAAGTGTCATGACGGGCGATGGACTAACACTGAAAGAACCAGAGAACCGCCCTTATATACATTAATGGTATTATCATATGAATTCGATTATAAAACTTGATAATTTAAATTGATATTTTATTCATTTGTAAATTATTGTATATCTAACTAACTGTTTAGTCTAGATTTTAAATTTTTTCAAATTTCTATTTTATAGGAACCATAACACTCTATAAAATGGAAGTTTGGGCAGAAATAGAGCAAGTGCAGCAACACGGCAGCCTCGTGTCACAACATCAAGGCCAAAATCAATGAAATTGAGAAAACCAACTTGATGTCTTGACACTAAAGACAATTTACATAGAATTCCAAAATTCTAGAGTGTATCGCGACATCAAACCTTGATGTCATTACAATCACAAATTGCTAGGGATGTCGAGACATCGTTGCAACTTTCTCTAAGGTTTCCCCGACCCAATTTACGCAACCCGACAGATTAACTTTCATTTTACCCAATTTTTATACCTAAAAACCTATAATTTTTTGCCTAAACACATCTTAAATCAAACTCTAAGTCTTTTCTAAACATTAAACCCTCTCAAATACTCTCCATATTTAAACCTCCTTTTCACTTAAAAACCTTAAATTCATAAAACCCAATTTTTGTTTCTCAAAAGCTTTATTCAAGTACAGGACTGTCAACCACTCGGGGAAAAGCAACCAAAGGTTCAATGAAATCAAGGTTAAGCATTCTGTATCTCATTATTACTGTTGTATTAAGATTCTTACTTGACATTAGTTCATAACATACAATAGTATTGAATATGCCTCCAAGAAAGGTTAGAAAGACTAATGAACTGGAACATTCGAAAGTTCCAAATCCCTCCAATTTCATGAATCCAAACATTGAGAAATATCTTGTAGAACTTCAGGGAAAAATGATTATTCAAGAGAGGGGATTTGAGCCATCGATGTTCCTCTGTTAGGAGATATAGCCTTTTGTTCGATATCATAGATAGGAATGTTTTTGTATGATCCCAAAAGATTTTGTTGTAGTCCTTGTAGTTTAGGAATTTTACGCATCCTTGTGGGACCAAGAGTCTAGAAAAATCGAATGATATACATTGGAAACGGTACCAGTATGAGGGAAGGAAATACGAATTACCTTTCATACTATTTGTAAATTTTATAATGCTCTATCTATGAAAATGATTTTATAAAAGAAACTGATTTAGAATACTTTTGAGATATAATCATAGATAACATTATAACTTTTGTAATCGAAGGAGGAGGAGAATGAAAATGTCACCCAAGTACTGATATCCCAACCTCGTCTCAAAGGAAAGCAAAATTGACCACTCAACAAGAAATTGGCGAGAGTAGTCATTCCAAGCTAGATTGGAAGATACACTGGATGCAGGATTCAGGCCTAGTTTTTCAGGAATTCACACGACAAAAAAATATTAGGGTACCTAATTACACGTAAGATATGTTTGAGCTGATGAATCCAGAGTAGGAAGAAGAGGAACAAGAGAGTGAAGAGGAAGAAGGAACTGATGAGGGGGAGGAAGATGGTGAGATGGATTTTGAAGAGGATTACTGAACTTCTAATTTTTTTAAAGATTGTATTAAATTTGGGATGATTTTTAATTAAATTGTCAATAGTAGGAGTAATAGTAGATTATTAGTTTTTGGTGTTTTGTTTAAATTTTCTGTGTAGGAACCCCATATAGTAGATGTACAACAATTTTGAGCTGTCAACAATTGAAGGAGGAAGCACCCACCAATGGCTTACAAAACCATCACGATCAATTGGATAACTTCTTTCCTTATCTTTTACGGGGCTACACATTGAGGATAATGTATTATCTAAAGTGGAGGGGTGGTAACATAGAATTTTTTTTAAAAAAATTGTATGCTTTCCTTTGATTTTTCTTGTCAATTGTGTGCTTGAGTTTATAGAAATACTGGTGATTAGTTAGGAGCATGTACATAGGTTGATTGTATTTACGGTAAATTTGGCATGATGATAGGTGATTTTAAATTTTTGATTATTAGACTATTAAGTTCTATTTATTAGACTATAAATAGGCATTAAGCAATCAAATGTACCAAATGATATAGAAATTACAAGTAAACGAGCGTGCTAGTATGAATGATAAATTGATGAATTTGTGATTGTTTGGTTGACTAAATTTATGAATATTGAGACACCTAAGGATGACCTAAGGCATTGTTTGCTATAGACCCAGAACAAAAAAGCTAACCCTATTTATTCATCTTCAGTACCTATTTTGAGCCAGAAAACCCTTCTTGATGAACCTTTATACAAAACTCGAGCTAAAAACAATAACTTGTGCTTACCTTTTTTTATCCTAAACTACATGATTATAGATGCCTGACCATGCATATTGATGGTTTTGTAAAAATAGAGTGATAATAAATATTAGTATAGTATAGTAATTATAGGTTAGCTTAAAAGTGCAAAAAGAAAAATTCAAAAAGAAAATTAAACAAGTAGAAAAAGTACGTGACAAACGTAAGCAATTGTGAGTGAGGTACTGTGAAAAAGAGAGAAATGTGACAAAGTCACAACTATAGAAAAACTCTTTCATTGTAGCACAAAAAACTCATGAGCTAGTCCCAATTACTATATGATGCTTATATTTCCTATAAGGAGACAAATGGAAGGTGAGAGAAGGAGAAATAAGGCGGTGAGCAGGAAAGGGTCACTAACGAGGAGAATTTGGGACAGAATGATGTGCCAAACTGTTTTCGTGCTTGAAACTATTTAATGCTTATTATTCTTAAATTCCATACTTGTCTTAAGCATAAGAACGTTACAAGCCGAAAAGTCCTATGTGATCTTGGTAGACTTATTAAAAATTTGAAATCATACTGAATAATTACATTTATGAATACTTGTATTCTTCTAGGATAATAAAATTATTTCTATAATTTATTGATGGATTCCTATGTTTGAGACCTTTAATGCTTATATGCTCTGTAATATACTGAACTTAGGTATTATGCTTAGATTATGTGTGAATATGAAATATTTATTCATGTGCTCTAAAGCTAACTTTTGTACCATACTTGCGCAAGGGTCGTCTTTTCATTTACTATATTTTTTTTCTTTTCTTAAGGACAAGCAATGACTTAAGTGTGGGGGAGTTTGATGTGCCGTAATTTGGAGTAACAAATTAAACTAGTTTTTGCACTTTATGAGCTTGAATACAAGCCTGCTGATTAAGTTTTAATTTTGCTTTTGCAATTTTAGCTAAATTCAATAAAGTGTGTAATTTTAGTGTTTTATTAACCTTAGGGGTCGAACAAGGCCTAAAGGTGAGCTAGTATACTTTGTGAGTGTGCAGGAGACTAATAGAAGGCGTGCTAACTCGATATTGATCGCTGTGTTGCAACACGGAGCACTGGATATCATAACATAGGGAGTAGAATAGAAGAATTCCAAGACTGCCTTCGATGTCGCGACATAGCCTGAGGATGTCGCAACACACACCTAAAGATACCCTGAACATGAGCATACTGTCCTCGATGTCACGACACAGGACTTGCTATGCCGTGACATCACCTCAATACGGGAAATAATAACAAGCCAGGGGTATTTTGGTCCGTACAATCAAACATTAAGCACGAGGACGACAACTGACCTAGGGTTAAAGATGATGACCACTTCAAAGTTTATAATTAGGCTCATTTAACACATGTTATTGAAAAAAATGTATTGTATACTTTTCATCTTATATTTAATCTTTAGTTTTTCTCTTTTCTTAGGCTTTAGGTTTATTTAAGTTTTTGTTATTTGCTTTTGTGGGATAAATCAGATTTCTGAAGCATAATCAAACTTTGTGAGGATTCTACATTCAATTCTAATACAAATTAGGCTTCTTCTAAACTTTATACTCTTGATTTATTATTCATGTCTACTCTTTCTATCAAGTTTATATTTTTTATGAGATCCATGAGGAATTAATCCTCCTGTGGGGGATTAGCAAGTGGAGGTATGATTAATTAACTATTTTTTAGGGTTCTTTTAATGGATCAAATTTTTAGGAAAGGAAAAACTTAAACCCTAGGCCTGACAATCATGGTAAGTCATTACGGTAGGAATTAACCCAAAATTGATATGGCCTATCCGTGAACACGTTAACCCTAAATTGATCTGGACTGTAAGGTCGAGAGATAAGTAGTTATTGCCAACTCGTTAATGTAGTGGAAGATTAGAAGATCTTGCTAGGATATCGACTAGTTGATTGAACAAGAAAACCTGAAGCTATAGTGGATTATGATTACTTAAGTAAGCTAAACACCCATGCCAAGATTTGATGTATTATATTATTTTATTTCTTGTGATTTATTTCTTTTCTTTCTTTTATTATTATTAGCATAGATTACAAAAACCTTTCTTTTTATTTCATCATAATATAATTCATTTAAAGTACTAATTAGATCTATTTCTGCTTAGATTAGAATTAATTCTGTGAAGGATTTCTACTCTAGGTGTTGGTATGTTTGTAGGTAATCAAACACACCCCTAAACTAGAGCATATTACCTTCGATGTCATGCCACAGACACTAGGCTGTCTTGACATCAGCCTTGTACGAGATTAATTATGAGCTAGGTTCATTTTGGTCTAAAAAATAGAAATTAAACACGAAAATGGCATCTAATCTAGGGTTGAGTACGTTAACTGTCGTAAATCTATAAAAAGGCTCAATTAGCACTTGTTGAGTGACAAGTTTTGATACTCTATGTTTTTCTCTGTAATTCTAGTTTTAGTTTTTCTTTCTCTTGGGCTTTAGATTTATTTTACAGTTCCTTTAATTTGTGTTCTTCGAAGAACGTGATTTGTAAATATGATCAAACTATTGTAAATTTCGTTCTTCACTCAAATTCTTCTTAAACTCTTTTCTTGAATTGTTTTTAGTGTTCATCTTATTTATCAAGTTTATTATGTTTTTGAGATCCTTGAGGAACTAATCCTCTTATGGGATATTAATGAGTGAAAGTGTGATTAATTAATTGCTATGTAGTGTTTTCTTAGCGAATCAACTATCTAGGAGAGGAATAATTTAAACCCTAGGCTTGACGACCCAAGAATGTAATTTAGGTGAGAATTATCCCAAATTGGTATGGCCTATCCATGAAAACCTTAGCCTCGAATTGGTTTGCACTGTGTTGTCGAGAGATAAGTAGTTCTTGTTGATTCATTAGTTTAGTGGAAGATCGAGAGATCCTACTAGGGTAACAACTACTTGATTGAGTAGAAAACTGAAATAGAAATTAGTTATGATCACCGAAGCGAACTAACCACCCATGTTTAGATTTGATTGAGTTTAGAGATTTAGTTTTCTGTTGTTCTTATTTTATGCATGTTATTTCTTTACTTAGGTTATAGGCAATTCCTCCATTTTGTATTTATTCGTATTATGGTTTGTTTAAAGTATTAATTAGATTTTTTTTCATTTAGGTTAGAATTAATCTAGTACTCACCTCCCTTGGCTACGATCCTCCAAGTACTCACCCACTCCATTGTAATTGTATTAAAACTTGGTCAGTATACTTGTAGACACCACCTCTATTTCTTATATTTTAGTTGCAGTGTTCATATTTTGACCATTGGTACATCTGGAGGCGGGCAACAGGACACCATTGAAAGGCATAAGAGCTCAAGGTTGGCCGCCTGTTGCGACACAAAGGTCTAATGTCGTAACATAGGGAGCATGATACAAGTATACCAATACTGGCTTTGGTATTGCGACATAGCCAACAACATAGGCACTGAGTGTCGCAACACTGGCCCTGTACAAGAAGAATTACGAACGATGGTTGTTTTGGTCCGCACAATCAAAATTAACATGGAAACATCAGCCAAATTAAGGCTAAGGATGACGACCAACCCTAACTTTATAAATAGGCTCTTTAGACACTTTTTTCAGAAAACTTTCATAGTTTAGAATTTTCCTTTTAATTTAGTTTTCAGTTTCTTTTAGGCTTTAGTTTTATTTTCATTTAGTTTGTTCATGTTCAACGGAGACTCAAATTTATGGATTTAAACAACTTTTAAGGATTTGTGCACTTCAATTCAATCAATATAAATTGGATTCTCTTAAACCTTATCTTGAACGGTTCTTTATGTTTATATAATTTATCAAGTTTATTGTGTTTATGTATTTCATGAGAATCTAATCCTCTTATGTAGGTTAGTGAGTGGAGGTATGATTAATTAATTGCTATGTATAGTTTTCTCAACAGATTAGTTGTTTGGGAAAGGAAGAATTTAAACCCTAGGATTGACGACCCTAGGAATTCATTTAGGTGGGAATTAACCCAAAATTGTTTATGGCCTATGCATGAATCCCTTATCCCCAAACCAGTTTGGACTATGAGTTCATGAGGTAAGTTGTTCTTGCCGACTCATTAGTTGAGTGGAAGATCGAGAGATCCTGCTAGGGTAACGACTAGTTGATTGAGTAGAAACCCGAAATAGGGATTAGTTATGATCACTAGAGCGAACTAATCACCCATGCTTAGATTTGATTGAGTTTAGAGATTAAGTTTTCAGTTTTTATTATTTTATGCATGTTATTTCTTTTCTTAGATTCATAGATAATTTCACTTCTATATGTTTTTTTGTAATATAATTTATTTAAAGCACTAATTAGATTTATTTTCTTTTAGGTTAAATTTAACTTTGCACTTGCCTCCTGGAAACACGAAAATTTACACATTTTTACATACCCTTTTTAACTTAAAATCATACAGTTTCGATAAAATTATTGTCGAAAAAATAATTAATTTTTACAAAATAATTAAAGTGCAATTAAAATATGACCATGTTGAATTTTATTTAATTTTATAATTAATTTTGATGAATTTTGGTTATTTTCGACAGATTTGCACAAAGGGCAAAAAATGGCTCGCAGACACTGCTAGATGCGCAAAATCAAGAAGCAATTTGAAGTATCAAGGTGAACTAAATTCTAGCCTAAGACAGTCCACAATTGTATGTATTAATTCATAATATAATTAATTTTAATTTATATCCAATTTAATTTGTGTTAATAAATTATTATTAATTAATTATGAAAAAGTGGTCCAGTTGAACTGAACTGAGTGAACCAAACCGACCAAGAAATGGACATCCAAAAAACCGTCCCCAGAGCTGACCCAAATCAGCTTATTAGCTGATTATTTAAGCTTGCAAAGAGGCCCTTGAAGACTTGTTCAAGTTGCATTCAAACCCCTTCACAATTGGTGGCTTTATAGATTTGCCCCAAGCCTAAATTAGCGAAATGGAAACTATCAACCTTGCAACATGTGTGGCCGGCCAAGGGAGGGCCCTTTGGCTGATAATTTTAGCTATTTTTTGTAGCCCTCCTAAGCTATAAAAAACCCCTTAGGCTAGTCATTAAAAACACACCTCAAGCATTCACATCTTTCCTCTCTTCTCTCCACTTTCTCTCTTCTTTCCATTCCAAAATTCCCTTGCTCTTTTGCCAATTTCTCCTCTTGGGAAAGGGGCATTCATAGCAGCCCTGGTCGACGAGGGCAATGGAGAAGGAAGACCGGAGCAACTAGTCAAGCCACGGAAAAACACCGAATTTGATTCTTATTCCCTATCTTTTTAAAAAAATTTTTGTTATGCTGAACATATCTATGAATATTTATGTTGTTGGAATGGTTAATTTAATAAATTTAGCTTGAATTTAATTTGTGTTAGGTTGATTGCATTTCGTTTGTTAAAATTATTAAAATTGTGTTATGTTGTTATAGGTCTCGGTAAGATGCTTGATTAAGTAAAATCATGACTAAGTTATTCTTGCATTACAATTGTTAGGTAACTAATGAATTAATTATTTAAATGGATTGAAATTATAATTAATGGACACAGTACTTAATCAGTGCATGTGTAGTCATCTAAGGTAGTTGAGGGTTAGATTAGCAACGGTATCTGATGATACATTTGCCTTGCATAACTTGTAAGATTGTTGTGATTAAACAGTTTCAAGGTAAGGATACTTTGTTACCTCACATAGTCTTTTATGTGCTTATTAAATCGAGTTAATTTTTTGAATTGACATAGGGATATGTACAAGAGATTATTTCGATTTAATAAGTATGTATGTGCAATAACATATTTTCCTATTAAGATTTGTTTAATCGGTTGAATTGACATAGGGATATAGTCAAGAGATAAATGGATTTTGGTAGGTGAGTATGTTCATAAGTTAGCAAATTCTTGAGTTGCCATGAACTTATTCGTAACAATATAAACATAAGTTTAATAATTTTAAGTTAAGAAATGTAATTAATCTAACACAATTATGTCATCTTGATTAAAATCGTAGTTTGAAATCGTGCATTTGAGATTTATTTATTTAGTTCACTTAGTTTAAAATCTTAGTTTTTAATCACCCTCTTCAAACAAAATATTTTTCTTCACCAAAGTGTTTTAAATAGCATTCATAAATAATTCTTTTCACAGTCCCTGTGGGTAGGATAACTCGACATTTACTTGTCACTTTATTACTTGTTGTGATTGTGTACACTTGCACATTTCCGTCGTTCCACCTCCCTTGGGTAAGATCCTCAAAATGCTTACCTACTTCATTGGGGACTGTGAAATCCTTAGGGAAGTTCATAAAGAAATCCTTAGTATTTGACTTATAATATTCTATTTAAACTTTAAGGTGATGATGCAGGTACTAGAGGCAGTTCCTTTTGACATGAACTAGTTACAACCTATTATCACTCCACCTATTATTCAAAATCCCTATTTTGTATTGAATCTGTCACTAATAGCATGGATATATGCAAATGTCAGGTTTGACACTTTTAGGAATGAGGACCCCATAACTTTCCCTTGGTAGTTCAAACACATATCTAGTACCATTGCGTATGTTGGTGTTTCAACAGAGGTTATCAAATTGCTCCTTATTCCTTTCACCTTAGACGGTCAGGAAAAAGCTTGAGTAGAGCCACTTTCGCCAGATACAATTACAACCTGGACTAAAATTGTGCAACTATTCTTACGTCGTGTGGTGCGATGACCCAGGTAATTAGTACATATGAAAAGTTATTTAAATTGAAGTTAGATGTGATTGAGACATTGGGACAGGCTTGCGAAAGGATCAAAACAATTATTCGGTCAATATTGGGAGGAAGTATCAATTTTGCAATCTAATTACAAAATTTCTATGATGGGTTGGGCGGACAGAGCATGAGACATTTGATATTATAATTGGAGGGAGTATTTGGTCAAATATCAGAAAAGAAATCGTTAACATATTAGAAAAAGTTAGTGGAAACAAACTCATATTGGGCATAACCTAAGAAATAGAAAGTGCCAACCTAGCTAAAGGTATGCATAAAAAAGAGACATCTAATAACCTGGAATCAGCGACGTTAGACTCTATTGAACTTAATGAAGATGAACCAAAAGGGGATAGATTGAATAATGTTGAACAAGAAAATAGCGAGCTATCCCTTTAACTTTACTAGTGGCGTAAAAGTAGAGAACAACCAGAGCAGGTAATCCCTATCGCAACAAAAATGGTCCCTAGTATTATTAAACCACCTAAACTAGAATTGAAACCATTACCTAGGCACTTAATAAATTAGAAGAAGGAAAGAAACCAGTGGTGGATGCACAACGTTGTTTAAATCTATCTATGAAAGAAGTGGCGAAGAAGGAGTTACTAAATTGTTTGGATGCTGATTTTGTATATGTAATATATGATAGTGAATTAAGGGAGTATAACTGTTACTGCTAGGAGATTGGTAAAATGCTTTGGGTAGTTGGTGGGTGATGGTGATAAAGTGGACATTCATAATAACAATTGGGGTTTTGAGGCTCTTAATGGGGACTCTTTTATATGCAACAGTACGCATGTGATGGAAAAGAAAGTGAATGAATTATGGATTGTTAATTGAAAGTGTTGGAATAGGGATAAGTTCAATGACATTTATGGCGAGTGCTTGGGGGACTAGATTTGCAAAATTCCTATTATCCCTAATGGGATAAAAGATAGTTTGGTTTGGTTTCATAGTCATCATGGTGTCTTCTCTATGAAGTCAGCTTATTCTTGGCTTATCCTCCAAAGTATTGGCATGGGTCCCAATTGGCTGTTTTGGAAAATTATTTGGAACTTAAAAACTCTTCCCAAGGTACGGGTGTTCGCTTGGAGATTAGCCCACGATATTATGCCCACTAATAGCAGGATTGCTTCCATTCGACCTAATACAAATCGTAGGTGCCAGCATTGCGAGGCTGAGAATGAGCTCTTCTTCATGCGATCAAAAATTGTCTATCGACTTGTGCTATTCTTTACTGTAGTGGGTTAGGCGATAGGTTGATCGGTGGCGATTTTGAAAATTGCATTGATTGGTTGGAAGCTTCCATAGGGCTTCTTGACAAAAAGGCATTGGTGGACTTTATCACCTTCCTTGGAACAGTTGGAAAAATAGGAACAACTTCATTTTTTGGGGCAAGGAGGAGGCTGCGAGCGTGATTTGGGAGAGACCCTCACCTTGAGAAATGACTTTTGGGTTCATAACTTCAACCATAGGCCGATTATTCCTTTTTGTCCTGCTTGTATTAATTGGAAGAAGCCTAAAAAAGGTTTTGTGAAGGTTAATGTTGATGCCACAGTATTGAATGGGAGAATGGGGTATGGGGTTGTCGCGAGAGATGAGGGGTTTGTCATGGGTGGTTGTGAGGGTTGTAAAGATGTGGCGTTGACTAGTGAATGGGCTGGGTCGGTAGCGTTTGAAGAACGGGTGCAGTTGGCTAGGAGTTTAAATCTCCAAAATGTTATTTTTGAATCTTACAATGCTAGCCTAATAAACAGAATTAAAAGAAGCGGCAGGAATATCTCTATTATGGTTCAGCACGTGCATGAAACTTGTAGGGAATTGAAGAAGTTTGCTTTGGTCGACGTGACATGGGTCCGTAGGAGTGGTAATAAAATTGTTGAATTCATTTTGTTTTACATAATAATTGTTTTTGGATGTTTGACATGAATTATCCAAAGGAAATTCATGCATTTGTATTTTTTGATGCAGTTAATGAAGATTAGACCTATGTTGGTATTCTTTTGTTAAAAAAAAATCTGATAGTGAATGGGTGAGCCCTACACATTGTGTTCCAAAGAAAGGAGGATGAATAGTTGTTGAGAATGATAATAATGAGTTTATCCCAACAATGATAGTCACTGGTTGGAGGGTATGCATTGACTGCGAAAACTTTAACGATACAACAAAAAAGATCATTTTCCTCTTCCTTTTATCGATCAGATGCTAGATAGATTGGCTGGGAAGGTGTATTAGTGTTTAATTTATGGATATTCTGGATATCATCAAATTCCAATACATCCAAACGATCAAGAAAAAACTACGTTTACATGCCCTTTAGGTACATATGCTTTCAAACTTATGTCATTCCGATTATATAAAGCATTAGCAACATTTATGAGATGCATGATTGTGGTTTTTTCCAATAGGCTGGAAGAAGGCCTCAATGTATTCATGGATGATTTTTTAGTGTATGGAGATTCCTTTCAGGAATGTCTAGACAACCTTGAAAAAGTACTAAAAAGATGTGAAGAAACGAATTTGGTGCTCAATTTGAAAAAAATGCCATTTTATAGTAAAAGAAGGGTTGGTTTTAGGACACCATATATTAAGAAAAGGGTTAGAAATGGACAACGCAAAATTTGAAGTCATAAAGAATCTTCCCAATCCCGCGACAGTCCGGAGAAAAAGAAATTTCTTGGGACATGCTTGGTTTTATAAAAGATTTATAACAAAATTTGCTCATATATCTAAATCGTTGAACTGACTTCGAACATCATGTATCTTGTCGATTTCGCTAGGTAATTTGAATCGATAGGATACAGGACCAACTCTTTCCACTAATTTATAAGGACCAATAAACCTTGGGCTTAGCTTGCCTTTACGCCCAAACATTAAGACCTTCTTCCATGGCGAGACCTTCAAAAACACAAGCTCACCCACTTGGTACTCAATGTCTCGTTGTTTCAAATCGGCGTAAGAATTTTGTTTGTCTGAAGCAGCCTTAAGCATTTCACAAATCAATTTCACCTTGTCCTCTGTCTCGCGAACCAATTTAGGCCAAACAATTTTCTTCTCATGTAGCTCAGCCCAACATAGAGGTGTTCAACACCTCCTTCTATATAGTGCTTCAAAGGGTGTCATTTGAATGCTTGCTTGATAACTATTGTTATAGTATCATTCCCAACTTCCCGCGAACTCCAAAACACAGTTTCGCAACATGTATTCCAACACTTGTATTACTCTATCAGATTGGCCATATGTTTGAAGATGATAAGGAGTACTAAATTGAAGCTTCGAACCCAAAACTCCTTGTAAACTCTTCCTAAATTGCGATGTGAATCTTGGATCTCAGTTTGAAATTGTAGAAACTGGCATGCCATGTAATCAAACTATTTTGGAAACATAAATCTTGGTGAGCCTTTGCATAGAATAGCTTGTTTGAACAGCTAGAAAGTGTGAACACTTCTCTAGGTGATCCGTAATTACCCAAACTGCATCCTTCTTAGTCACAATCACCGGCAACCGAATAAAAAAGTCCTTGGTAATTCTTTCCTACTTCCACTCAAGTATTTTGAGTGGTTGTAACATTCCTGAAGGAAATTAATACTCGGCTTTGACCTTCTGACAAGTTAAGCACTTCGCCACAAATTATGTAACAAATCACTTCAAACTAGGCCATTGATAGAGTTCACAGAGGTAATGATATATCTTATTACTATCTGGTTGCATTAGTTAAGAATAATTGTGTGCCTCCTTAAGTATCATCTGTTGAAGCTCTTCATCACTGAGCACACAAATCCTTCCACGAAAATAAAGCACTCTTTCATCGTTAAGTGCAAATTTGCCTCACCCTCGTTGTTCCACTTAGCGAACCCTCCTCTCCAACTTTTCATCAATAACTTGCTTCGACTTAATTTACTATAACAGTATTGGTCTTACTTTCAATTCTGTGAGTAGCCATCTAACACTCGTCACACTTAGCTACGTAAACATAACTTGCAGCTCACTCATAGGCTTCCTACTCAAAGCATCTGCTACAACATTTTCCTTACCAGGGTGATACTCTATCGTGCAGTTGTAGTCCTTTAGTAGATCGATCCACCTTCTTTGTCGTTGATTCAATTCTTTTTGTGACAATAAATACTTGAGAGTTTTGTGATCAGTGTAGATGGTATACTTCTCACCCCTATCATCTCCAAGTCATGGGTTAGGTAGTTAAGATCGTGAACCTTCAGTTATTTGAAAGCATAAGCACCACTTTCCCTTCCTGCATTAGAATGCATCCAAGCCTTATATGAAAGGCGTCACTGTAAACCAAAAACTTCTTTCTCGGTTCTGATTGTGTTAACACATCTGCTTTGGTGAGGATCTCCTTAAACTTATCGAAGCTTTTTTTCTTTGATTTGTCCAAGCAAACTCCTTTTTCTTCTGGAGTAACATTGTTAAGGTGCTACTATACTGGCAAACCCTTCAATAAACTTGTGATAGCACCCTGCGAGCCCTAAAAAGCTTCTCATTTCAATCACGATTCCCAATGATCTCCACTCTACAATGGCATCGATCTTACAAACCCCTTCAACTAAAATAATGTTCCCCAAAAATGTAATTTATTTTAGCCAAATGTCACACTTATTGAACTTTATGAACAACTACTTCTCTCGCAGGATCTACAACATAATTCACAGATGGGTTTCGTGCTCTTCCTCAATTTGGGAGTACACTAGGCTGTCGTCAATGAACATAACTACATACCTATCTAAGTACTCATGGAATACTCGGTTCATCAAGTCCATGAAAGTAGCGGGTGCATTTCTCAATCCGAAGAGTATCACCAAAAAATCGTAGTGCCCATATCTCGTCCTGAAAGTTGTCTTCAGTTCATTAGATTCTTTCACCTGAAGTTGGTAATAACCAGATCACAGGTTGATCTTTGAGAACACAATAGCACCTCGCAGTTGGTAAAACAAGTTATCAATTTTCGTCAATGGGTACTTTTTTTTACAATCATCTTTTTCAACTGTCCATCACACAGTAACCCCGTGTTGCAACACTAAGGGAAGATTTGATGAAATTGAGGAAATCTTTTCGATGTCTTGACACAGACTTTTTGTGTCACGACACTGAAGCCAGTATACCTAGAAATCTAAAATTCCAATGTGTGTCGCAACATCGAACCCCAATGTCGCGACAATGACAAACTGACAGGGATGTCGTGACACGAAAACCTTGTAATTTGAAACCGCTCCAATTTTTTGTAGGTTGACCCAATCCATTTGTGTGACTTGGTGGCTTAAACTTCACTTTACCCGATTTTTAACCCTTAGAACATCTATTATATAACCTAAATACATATTATCCCCTTATTTAAACATCTCTTAACTCCTTTAATCTCTCAAAACCTCTTAAATCCTTTAAACCCTAAAAACTCACTTTTCGCTTTTTTGTTTAATTTGTTTGGAAAATTTCTTCTTTCAATCTTACTTAGTACAAGAAAGCACGAGAACATCTCAAGCAATGATGAAACAATGAACGTGACGAGGAATCCAATGACTTATACGAGTTTAAGGGTTTTTATGTTCCATTGAATTTATTTGTTTGATATTTCATTAGTTAGTAAGACTAAACATCACGCCCCCTAGTCAGGTCCAAAGAACTAATGAATCATAATCATCAACGGTTCCAATTCCCTATAGTTTTTTAAACTGAATGTTGGAAAATAATTTGTTGAAATTCAAGGGAAAACCTTTATCCAAGAGAGTAGATTTGATCCATCAATGATTATTTGTAAGGAAATATGACCTTTGGTTAGATATCATAGGTGGGAACACTTTTGGACGATCCTAAAAGACATTTTTGTGGCCCCTATTGTTCAAGATTTTTATGCATCTTTATAGGACCGAGAGTCTAGGAATACTGAAGGCCATACATGAGAAATAATACATGTGCGAGGGAAAGAAGTGCGAGTAACCCCTCGAATTATTTGTAACTTTTACAATGCCTTATATTATGAAATATATTTTATAGATAAAATTGACTTAGAATATTTTCAAGACATAGATATGGATAACATTATAAACTTTTTAACTGAAGGAAAGGGCAGCTGAAAGTATCGCCCAAGTACCAATATTCCAACCTCCTTTCATCAAGCTATAATGTTTCCTGAAGCTAAAATGTGAATTCAATTCTTATGCACACGAGTTGCTCCTGCTTTAAATTAATCTAATATCAATACTTTCCGAGCGGTTCTGCTTTATGCTATTTTATAGATAAAACAAATATGCATCGAGAAAAGGATTTACCAAAATATGAAGAGATGTGTTAATGGCCAGATAATGGGAGTTTTCTTCCTCCACTTAGTGATGGCTCTATTCAGAAAAGCAAGCATTCCAATGGCATACATAGAACAATCAATGAAGCCATCTTGAAGCATTATTGGCAATACTCTATTTACACAATATATTGAACTTTGGGCCAAGCAAGTAAAAGAGTGGAACAAACGCCAATAAGATCCAACAACAACTCTGGCTTCGTCTCAAAGGAAAACAAAATTGACCTCTCAACAGAAAGTTGGAGAGAGCAGTCATCCAAAGCTGGATAAGATAATTCATTAGATGCAGGAATCAGACCCAATTTTTTGAAGTTTGCATGACAGAACAATATTAGGATACCTAATTATACGCCAGATATGTTTAGGCCGACGCATCTTGAGCAAGAGGAAGAGGAACATGAAAGCGAAGAGGAAGGAGAGGATGATAAAGAAGAAGGAGATGATGAAATGGATTTTGAGGAGGATTCCTGATTTTTTTAATTTTTGTTTTTAAAGATTGTATTAATTTTTGGATAATTTTTAAATTTTCTAATTTGTTAGAAGTAGGAGTTATTGATAATATTAGAAAGAACATATGTTTTCTCCCTACTTATTGATTAATTTGTCCCCATTTAGTTATCTTTAGCACATATTTTAGCATTTTCAGTTCAGTAAATTGCATTTTATAACTCAGTGGATCTTAACCTATTTCTCTTTAATTTTGTCATGTTTTGGTACTAATGTCATTTGCATGTTTATTTCAGTTAAGCCTGAATTGTGGCCTTTTGACATTGTTCGGATAAGAAAAAAAATGTGTGAGTTATCCAGTCTGGTATAACCAACTTGTACGTACAGAGGCATCATGATTCTGATGAAAGGGCACCTATGCTATTTAGATAAATATTAATATTCACGTGAAAATGAAGGGAGAGGTTTTTGGGGGGTATCATCTTATTCAACCTATATTTTAAAGCTTTTTGGCTATGGCAACTTAAGGCTCCTACAGGTGAACCGACGTGAAAGGGATGTAGATTAGCTTATGACGAGGAGCCCTGAGTGCAACATAAGAGGGAGTTGAGAGATCAAGTCAAGATTTTCTAGGAATAGTACTCTCCACTTGTTTCTTTTATATTTATTTTCTAAACGATGGTGATTACTTTCTATTTCATGTTTCTACAGAAGTACATATGATTTCTGGATTAACTGTTATTTTATTCAATCTTTTTCTACTTTTTAATCTTTTTTCTAATGTTATTTTATTGCGGTCACTGACACTGAAAAGTGGAACGACAGTTCAACCTAACAAGCATGACAACGGAAGTTGCTTGGGGATTAGAGGAATTTAATCCACTTGTTCTTAATAGTGTTCCATTGTCATCATCGGAAGGTGTGGTTAATATGCATGTTTAAGTCTTAGATTAAATATAGAAGTTAAGCTTGGTAAGATATTCATTGCAAATTAATGCATCGACAATGACCTATCATTTTATACCTTGTGAGCACTTAGTATTCTATTGAATATTCACGTTGGGGAACCCAGTTTATCATTATCATATTTTATCTTATTGTTTTCAAGTTATTACTTCCACAACTACTCTCATAATTTATATCATTTCTATCTATTTATTGCACTGACATTGATAGACAAAAGACAACCATCCTCGTGAGATCGATATTCGACAGACTCATATTTGTCTACTATACTTGCATTGATCGTGTAAGCTTGCACATTATTACTGTGACGTAAAACAACCAATCATGTTTTAGAGTCACTGCCAAGGATAGCTTTTTTTATGTTTATTTTTGTTTGTTTGTATTTCATACTATTTAGTTGTTACTAACTTGTTTTCTTTTTGTCTCTATTTTCACATTTTATCTAGGTGTTGTATGACCCGAAGCAATCCAAAGTTTATTACTGATTTTGATCCAAAAATTGAAAGAACTGTTCGGAGGAGACTTCGAGAACAAAAGAATATGGCTTTACCAAGAAACTATGAAGCCATACCCTCAATGCAGCCTCAAAATACTAATGACCCACCATTGCTGCAAGATGCTCAAATACAAAACACGACTATACGAGATTTTGTAGTACCTATCTTGGATGACTTACAACCGGGAGTTGTTAGGCTAGCAATCCAAGCTAGAAATTTTGAACTCAAGCTAGAAATGGTTCAAATGCTGAATTCTAATGGGCAGTATGCTAGACTACCACAATTTAGATGCACGAGAACATCTTAAATCATTTTTATTGATGATGCTTTGAAGATGCAATTATTTCCTAATTCCTTGCAGATAAGAGATCATACTTGGTTCCTTAGGCTACCTGCCAAACCAATTACTTCTTGGAAAGCACTAGCAACACAGTTTGTTTTGCGATTTAACCCGAAAGTGTTATTGCGGTCATTGACACTGGAAAGTGCAGCAATAGTTCAAGCTAAAAAGCATGACAACGGAAGCAGTTTAAGGATTAGAGGAATTTTAATCCACTTGTTCCTAATAGTGTTCAATTGCCATCGACAAAAGGTGTGGCTAATGTGCATGTTTAAGTCTTAGATTAAATATGGAAGTTAAGCTTGGTAGGATATTCATTGCAAATTAATGCATCGACAATGACATATCCTTTTATACATTGTGAGCACTTAGTATTTTGTTGAATATTCACGTTAGGGATCCCAGTTTAGCATTATCATATTTGATCTTATTGTTTTCAAGTTATTGCTTCAAAAACTACTCTCACAATTTATCTCATTTCTATCTATTTACTGCACTGACAAAATCATATCTTTCTGCTATACTTGCATCAACAGTGTACGTTTGCACATTATTATTGTGACGTAAAAAAACCGATCAGTTATAGTAAATTGTTATTTTTTTATTGCGAAAAAAATATGTAGGAACCTCACATGGAAGGAACACAACAATTTAGAGCGATCAACAATCGAAGGAAGAAGCACCCACCAATAGTCTACGGAACTATCCCGATCAATCTGGTAACTTCTTTCCCTATTTTTTAAGGGATACACAATGAGGACAATGTGTATTCTAAAGTTTGGGGGTACCATAGAAAGTTTGTTTAAAATTTTTATACTTTGTCTTCTCATTTGTGTTCTTGAGCTTGTAGAAATACAAGTTATTGGTTAGGAGCATGAACATAAGTTGCATGTATTTACAATAAATTTGGCATGAGGGTAGGTGATTTTAAATTTTTTATTATTAGACTATTAATTTCTATATATTACACTATAAATAGGCATTAAAGCAATTGAATATACCAAATGATATGGAGAATACAAGTAAACGAGCTTGCTAGTACGAATGATAAATTGTTAAATATGCGGTTGTTTGTTGATTAGAGTTGTGAATATTGGATTACCTGGGGATAACCTAAGGCATTGTTTGAAATACACCTAAAGCCAAAAAGCTAACCCTGTATTCATATTTAGTACCTATTTTTGATCCATAAAACACTTCTTGATTAACCTTCTTGCAAAACCCAAGCCAAAATATTAATTTGTACTTACCTTTTTCTTTTGGTCCTAAATTGCACGACTATAGACATTTGGCCATATGTATTGAGGGTTAAGTAGATATATTATGGTAGATTTTGTAAAAATAGAGTGAAATAGGAGGGATTAGTGTGATATAGTAATTATAGGTTAGGCAATATGTGCAACAAAAGAAAAATTCAAGAAGAAAATCAAAACAAGTAGAAAAAAGTACTTGAAAAAGTAAAAGCATTTGTGAGTGAGACGTATTGAAAAAGAAAAAAAGGTGACAATGTCACAAAAGTAGAAAATCTCATTCATTAGTGTACAAAAACTCGTAAGCTAAGCATGATTGTTATATTAGGCTGTGACTTCCTATGTAGAGAAATAAGGAAGGTGAGAGAAGGAGACATAAGGCGGTGAGCAAGAAAGTGTTACTAAGGGGGACAATAGGGGACAATATGATATGTCAAACTATGTTCGTGCTTGAAACTATTTGGTGCTTACTATTCTTGAAATCCATACTTGTCCTAAGCCTCAGTACGTTACAAGCCAGAAAGCCCTATGTGATCTAGGTAGACTTATTCACAATTTGAAATCATATTGAATGAGTGCATTTACGACTTTTTGTATTCTGCTAGGATAATCAAATTAATTGTATAACTTATTGACGGATTCCTACACTTGAGACCTTTAATGCATGTATGGTTGGTAATTTACTGAACTTAGGTGTTTGATATCAAAAATGGTACGTCAGTTATATCTCATGCAAAGATTATATGTGAATATGAAATGCCTATTCACATGCTCCAAGCTAGCACTTGTACCATACATGTTCAAGGGTCGTCTCTTTGTTTATTATTTTTGATCATGTTTCTTGAGGACAAGCGACAACTTAAGTGTTGAGGATTTTGATCTATCGTAATTCGTTTAGCATACTAAACTAGTTTTCGCAATTTAGGAGCTTGAACATAAGCATTTTAGTTGTGTTTTAATTACACTTCAGAAAGTTTAGTTAAGTATAAAAAAATGTGTAAGTTGAGTCTTTTCTTGACCTTAAGAGCCGAATGAGGCCTAAGGGCGAGCTAATATACTTTGTAAGTGTGCAGGAGACCATTAGAAGGCACATCTAACGCGTTACTAGTCACTAGGTTGCAACACAGAGCATGTGATGTCGCAACATAGGAAGTAGAATAAGAAAAGTTCAAAACTATCTTCAATGAAGAGATCCTGAAGCTGAGCATACTACCCTCGATGTCACGACACAGGTTTTGGTGTATCACAACATCACGTCTATACGGGTAACTAATACAAGTCAGGGGTGTTTTGATACGCATAATCCAACGTTAAGCTGAAAAACGTCAACCGACCTGGGGTTCAGGACGACAACCATTCTAAGCCTATAAATAGGCTCAGTTAACACATATTATGGACACATTTTGCCATTGTATAATTTTCTCTTTAAACTTTAGTCTTTAGATTTTGTTTTCTTTTCAGTTTTAGGTTATACATTTTATTCTTTTCTTGTTATGTAATTATAGGGAGAAATCAGATTCTGAAATCATTCTCAAACTCTATGAGAATTTTACGCTTAAATTCAACACAATCAGGCTTCTTCTAAACTCTATTCTTGAAATTGTTCTTTATGCTCATTCTTTCATTAAAGTTTATATTGTTTACTAGATCCATGAGGAAGTAATCCTCCTATGGGGGATTAGCAAGTGGAGGTATGAATAATTAACTATTTTTTAGGGATTTTTAAACTGATTAGTTGTTCAAGAAAAGAAAAACCTAAACCCTGAGCCTGACCCTGAACCCTGAACCGATCTTGACTGTGAGGTTGGAAAATAAGTAGTTCTTGCCAAATCAGTATTTCAGTGGATGTATCGGAAGATCCTGCTGGGGTATTGACTAGTTGATTGAATAAGAAAACCCGAGATGATAGTTGAATAAGATTACCAAAGCAAGCTAATCACCCATGCCCAGCTTTGATATATATTTTCTTATTTTATTTTTTGCTTTTCATTTATTTAAATATCTTCTATGATCCTGCTTATTATTAGTATAGTTGATTAAAAACTCTCTTTTTCATTCTTCGTACTATAATTAGATTAAATTATTAATTACATATGTTTATGCTTAGATTAGAATTAATTTATTGCTCACCTCCTTAGGTACGATCCTCAGAGTACTCACCTATTCCGTTCTAACTATATTACAACTTCACTCATATACTTGCGGATACCGCTTTTCACATCGTTTGTGTAGGATTTCTACTCTGGACGTTCGTAAGTCCAGAGGCGGTCAAGTTGTAATGTGGCTAGACTCAGCTTGCGCTGGACCTTCAGAATAAATACCTTCAAATTCACCAATTCATTTTGAAATTGAGTTCACATGCTCTTTTTACATTTATTTCTTTTGAGTACATATGTTCTCTTTTTTTTTTGGTCTTTTATTTTTCGAGCATGTTATTGTAAGTACTAAAATTTTGAGTATTTGATACTTCTTCTCAACTCTCAAAAACTTACTTTCAGAAGATATTCTAGATAAACTAAGTCTAGTTGTAACACCCCAAACCCGGTCTAAACGTTATGACCGAATCTGGCAATGTCACATTGGAACACCCCTTATCCGTATTCGACGCCGGAATAGGGTACGAGGCATTACTAAAAGACATACATTTGCATACGTATTAAACTGAGTTACAAAATTTCATCCGAATTAAAACTTTTAAATTATTAACGTTATTTTATAATTCTTTATCACATATCCTCAAAATATTATATTCATAACAAATAGGGCCTACGAGACCCGATATTTACACATGTAATTCAAAGCCTCATTTCCATTTCATTCAAGTCAAAATTTCTCATGTTCACAATTCAAATCAATTTCTCAATCCAATATATATATTTCAATCATCTAAGAATATAATTCAAGTTACACGAACTTACTATGCTAAATTGCGAAATACCAAAATTCGGGGACATTTTGGTAATTTTCTATTTTCCTCAATTTCCACTCAATCTGATATAAACTAATATTTCATTCAATTTATTAATTTAAATAATAAAAAATTCATTTCATGCAATTTGATCACTTTTTGACATTTTACAAATTTACCTTTAAAATATTACTTTTATTCAATTTAGTCCCCGAACCTAAAACATGCAAATTAGCCATTTTAATGAAAACTTATGCTAGTTGAATAATCATATATTTTCCTCCTCCTCCTCCCCATTCCACATCCTTAATGTATATAACATGCTTATATGTAACATTATCTATAATTTCACTATTTATTTATTTGTTCATTCAAAGCTGTGGACTTGAGTCATTGTCACAAAATTATTTATATCTTGAGATACAGAACTCCGAATTAAGATCCGCAAATTTTCTTTGAAACTAGAATCACATATCTTCTTAACATAAAATTTTTAGAATTTTTGGTTTAGCCAATAAGTACAGTTTATTCTTTAATTTCATCCCTATTCTGCTATCTGACGGTTTTGACCCTTCTTCACTAAAAATTAATTATCTCCTCGTACAAGATTCAGATAATGTTCTTGTCTATTTCTATTAAAAACAGACTCATTCAATATTTTAAACATATATATATTTAAGCCCCAAATATTTTTTCTCCAATTTTTGATGATTTTTCAAAGTCAGAATAGGGGAACCCGAAATCATTCTGACATTATCTCACAAAATTTATTATAACCCATGATTTACAATTCCATTGCTTACACGTTTCTTCTATAAAAACTAGACTCAATAATATTTAATTCCATATTTTTTCATTCTCTAATTCAATTTTCATGATTTATGGTGATTTTTCAAATTTAGACTACGTTGTTGTCCAAAACTGTTTTAGTGCAAAATGTTGATTACTAGGTGTATAACTCATTTATTCCCTTTCTCTATAATATTTCCGTCACTTTCACTTATTTTTTTCACTAATATATCAAGAATGTAAGACCTTATATAAGAAAACTCTATTGTAACATTATTTCCATGCTTTTTCAATAATATCAAACTTAAAAATTTATTGAAATCTTGATGTTCTTACCTTGTGCTATTGATTTTAATCTTTAACTTGATTTTCTCTCTCCTCCAGCTTCTATTTCTTGAATCTAACTTGATATTATAGCTCCCCATTTTCTCCTTGTTATTTTCCTCCCTTGGAAGCTATGGAAATTCTTTTTATTTCTAAGTGAAAATTTTTTGTGGTAAATTTTTGGTGGAAGGACCAAATTGTAAAGAAAGCAAAACTTTCTTTCTTTTCCTCTCTTCTCACGTTGGTTGCATGGAAGAAGATGAATATTCTTCTTCTTTCCTTCCATATATATACTAAATAGAATAAGAATAAAATAATAAAATATCATTTAAAAATCAAATTAAAATATTAATAAACTAATATTTAATTAATTAATTAATCTAAAATATCACCAACATCATCATTGCCTTCTAGATTTTTCTCTCTTCTAATTGACCATTTTGCCCTTCATAATCTTTAAAAATTTCATCCTTGAGTCATCACTTAATTTGGTAAAATTGTGATTTAGTCCCTCAAAATTCTTCACCTTTTCAATTTGGTCCTAATTCATCCATTTTCCTTAGTTTCTAGATTATTCCACCCTTAAAATACTTACACTATTGGCCCTTCAATTTTTTTGTATTTACACTTTAACCCCTCAAATTTTGAGTATTTACTCTTGGGCAACAAAAATTTTCTCATTTTTGTGATTTAATCCTTTCTTGAATTAATATGTCATAATATAATTCTCAATGTTACAATAACTCAAAATTTCCCTTTTTGCCACTTTATTTCGTTATTTTAATATCAATGATACCTACTTTCTTACTGTAATTTTCGGGGTATTACAGTAGTAATTTTCGGGATATTACACTAGTGTTTGATATAATTTAGAGATAATTATGAGAGAAGGGATGACTCTGCAAGGTTCAAATAAAATCAGGTCATATAGTCTCAAAGTTGGGTTTGAAGGGATAAATAGTAATTAAGGCTGGATTGAAAGGCTCAAACAATCGAAACAAACATTTGCCTAAATCATTTTCAAAATTTTATGCTTCCTAGGATTTCGCCTCAATAAATTACTAAGTCAATTCTAGAGACTTAAACTTTCATGCATGCCTAGCTCTCCTAAGGAATTAAAAACTTTATGGTACGATTTACAAATTTTATTAAGAGTAACATTTATATCATAATTCGGCTAACATAACAATTATTGAACAAAATATAACTTTATCATAATTATTAGAAAAATATATTCTGAAAAAGAAAAAAAACTAATTTCAATTTTTCATCTCCTTACTTAAGATGAACAATGTCCCCATTGTTAAAAACAAAAGAAAGAATGAATGAAAATATAGAAGTGAATAGATACTGTACACTAGGTAGGATCCTAGGAAAAGGAGATGAGTCAAGTTTGACTGCTTAAATACCAAGCTTTTCCTAGGCAGATCCAATCCTAGATATGTACATATCTATTGCCACACTTCTTATTTTGAAAATTGTTCAATTTTATTGATGATTTCAACCTCTTGTTTTATTATGCGAAAAATAAAAATATCCTAAAAGAACCTAAGCCTAAAATTTAAAATATCCTAAGAAATAAAAAAAATAACGTAAAAACAAGATCCCTCATTTTTATTTATTTGTAGATCCCTTAGGATCCAACCAATCTTTTGCTTCATCATCCTTGTTTTCGCTTGAATCGCCTCGTTCCTTCCTCGACATTGGAGTCCATGGATCAAATATAAAGTCTAGAAATTCAGCCACAAAAAAAAAATGAGACATGAAATATTTTTGTAAAAGTGCCTCTTATTGCGTCATCCCATATTTTTTAGTATCTCGAATAAGTTTTTTACTGCCACTGCATATGTTGCATTATGTACATCAAATTTGACAGCTCATCATGAAGATCTGGACAAGGTGAACAAGTTCTAAGTGTTGGGGTAGCCATGTCAGGTTCGGATATTGTTCAGTTGGTTTTGCCAAATCAAGAATTTCAACTGACTGCATTGGTTCTGTCTCTATAGAAACTTCTTCTTTGGGTTCATCCCTCAATTTAGCTTGCTGTTGTAGAATAAAATTTCCTACTACTCGGAAAAGGTCCCAATCTATGATTGTGTCTTGGCTATACACTGCCTTCTTTACATTTTTAAGAATTTTAGCTTTCAAGCACAAAACTGTTATCGTAAAAGAAAAGTAGGCTGGACCAGAATGTCTAGTGACACAGTTTCAAATTTATCTTAAAATGATCTTTCCCACATCAATGGTTTTTGTTGTCTTAATTGAGTATAGCAAGACTATTCGTTCAACTAAAATCCTAGTCCCATGTGAGATAGGCATAGGACTGAACCGAAAAAAATAAAACCATACCTTCGTTAATGATGTCAAATATTCTTTGCAACAAGTGTGAATCTTATGTTTTGACACAGTCTAGTTAGAACCCAGAACTGTAAGTTCCTCTAGAATTTCTTGGAATTTCTCGACCTCAATATATTCCACTAAGGAAGAATATTCGTCGTCTTTGAAATTAGGTAAATCAAAGAATTAATTGATAGTATTTGAGTTTATTGGTACCTTGATTCCTTGAACAGAGACTTTTGTTAATTCGCTTGAGGTCAAATTTGCATTAAATTATCAAACTAACTCTTCATCTGCACTAGGTCTTTTCTCACAAAACACTTTCCAATTTGAAGCTTCAACAACTTGTTGAAAACTTGCCATGAAGTCAGTATAGTAGGTTTCTTTCAACGTGAAACCTTTCTCTAAAAGCATTTGTTTATTTTTGAAGACACTTTCATATCTTGCTTTGGATTCTTTTAAATGAAATTTGTTTTGTGATTCTTTGGCTTTGATAGACACACGAGTTCTTTTGCGAGGCATGATTTAACCTAAACATCACATAAGATAAAAACAAATAATATTTTCCCAAAATTTAATTAGCATAAAATATTAACAATTCATAAAATTGAAAAGTTAAATAATTAAATCAAATTAAAATTTAGGAAAGAAATTTTCTTACCACCTTTGTATAAATCAATAAGAACTTTAAAAAAAATAAAGAGAGTGTGAAGCTAATAGTGTCAGTTTAGGGTTGGTTGGAGGGAATTTTGATGCTACCTTAGGTGTTGGTGGAATGTGTTTGATTGGGTGCTTGAAGGTTGTGGCCGTGGTGTGCTGCAAAGGGAACAGGTGCATGCGGGCTGGTATGTATGAGCAGGGGCGTGCGAGGGCTAGGGAGCAAGCTATAACAATTGACGAAGGAGGGCGTGGAGGCTAGTGCTACGCAAGGCATTTACAGCTGTTTGTGCGGGCACTTGGGGTGCACAACTGCTAGTGGATGCTGGGGCGCACGGCTGCTGCTGGTTGCAAGGGTGGCCAACAATTTTAGGGGGTTGGGAGGTATGGTGTATGGCAGTGGAAAAAGAGAAGAAAGGTGGAGCTAAATAGTGATGTGAATAGGGAAGAAAGGTAGTGGTATTTAAAGTGGAAGAAAGAAAGAGTTTAACTCAAATTCTAAAAAAATAATAAGAAAATATACTACTCCTAATGCTATATAAAGACAATAACAATTAATATACAATAAAAAATATATTAATATATTATTTGTTGTTATCTTATTCATTTAATAATAAAAACTCTTAGATAAAATAACGAACAATTCTAACCCTATACAAGATTAAAATAATTAATATATATTATATAAAATATAATTATATATTAGTTATTATTATCCTATTTATTAGAAATAAAATTTAAAACCTTTATTTTAGTTGTTCTAAAATATTTATAGAAAAGAACAGCTAATTTCAATAATTCAATTAAGTACATGGAATTAAAGTTAATTTGAAAATTGAGTAGAAAACTAAAACTTGGATCAAAATCGACCCTTTTATTCAATAAATTAAAATTTTATATTGTCACTTAGGAAATATTCTCTCGGAAGACTATGTTAAAATCAATTCCAAGGAAAGATTTGAGGGGTCACAAGCAGTCCTGTTTAAGTACCAATCTCCTAGACAGAATTTATTTTAATATACAAATCCATAAAATATAACCTAAGTCATTTATTTAAAAATAAAAATGAATAAAAATTAGAAATCCAATAAAATGAGTGAGGTTGTATCCTACTCAATTTATCCCCCAGTAATGTTTCAAGCAATTGAACGTTAACTCTAAAATTACCTCTCTTGTTGTGAAGTTCAACAACCCCGTATGGGAAAACTTGATGAATAGTGAATGAACCAGAGCAATGTGAATTTAACTTACCTGGAAAGAACTTTAATCTGGAATTGAACAACAAAACTTGCAGACCTACTTCAAATTCTCGAACTCGAATGTTCTTGTCATGTCATCTTTTCAATCTCTCCTTGAATAATTTTCATTTTCATATTAGAACATTCAGAGTTCTTCTAACTTATTAATTTGAAGCATTCATTTTTCTTTTGCAAGTTTAAGATCCAAGTTGAGCTAATGGAGAACCCAGTAGGGAAACATCCCTAAAGGTGTTTTGTATGTTGACCTATAGGCCCATAAAGCACCATCTAGTCTTTTAGACCAACATCGTCGGTTTGTACAAATTACCTTCTCGAGTATACCTTTTATTGTCAGGAAATGTCTCTTGGATAGGTACAAGAGAAGGAGTTCCTTCTTGTGACTCCAATCTGAATAAGTGATCTGCTACTTGGTTTTCTACCCTTTTTCGATCTTGAATTTCTAGATCAAACTCTTGAAGTAAAACTACCCATCAGATCAATCTCGGCTTGGCATCTTTCTTAGTAAGTAAATTTTTAATTGTCTAATGATCCATATAGAGAGTCACTTTTGTACCTACAAGATAAGACCGAAACTTTTCAAAAGCAAATACAATAACGTGTAACTTTTTTTCTGTTACCGTATAATTCAGTTGAGCTCCGGCCAGAGTTTGACTTGCATAGTAAATAGGGTGAAAACTGTGTTCCTCCGTTGACCCATCACAACTCCTACTGCAATGTGACTTGCACCACACATGAATTCAAATGGAAATTCCCAATCTGGTGTGATGATAATGGGTGCCGAAACTAGCTGATTCTTCAAATCATTAAAATGTCTTAAACATTCTTCATAAAAGATGAATGTTGTATCCTTCTCCAATAATTTGCATAAACATTTAGAAATTTTGGAGAAGTCTTTGATGAATCTTCAATAGAATCTGACATGTCCCAAAAAGCCTCCTAACACCCTTAACAGATGTTGGAGGTGAGAGTTTCTCAATGACATCTACCTTTGCTTTATCTATCTCAATCCCTTGTCTTGTTCTTTACTACCTCAAAACAATACCTTCTCATACTATGAAATGACATTTTTCTCAGTTGAGTACAAGGTTTGTTTCTTCGTACCGTCTTAGTACCTTGGCTAAATTGCCTAAGAAATCATCGTAAGTGTCTCAAAACATTGAAAAATCATCCATAAAAACTTCCAAAAAATTTTCTACCATGTTTGTAAAAATAACCATCATACATCTCTGAAATGTAGCAGGTGCATTATATAAAACAAATGGCATGCGTCTAAATGCGAACGTACCGTACTAGCATGTGAATTTTTTTTGTATTGATCCTCCAATGCTACTATGATCTGATTGTACTTTGAGTACCCATCTAGAAAATAGAAACAGTCTCGCCTTGCGAGTCTATCCATCATTTGATACTAGAACGACAAAGGAAAATGATCTTTCCTAGTCGTCTTGTTCAAATTTTGGTAATCTATGCAAATTCTCCATCTCGTAACCGTTATAGTTGGTATTAACTTGTTGTTTTCATTCTCCATGACCGTAATGCCTCCTTTTTTGGGCATGCAATGGACAAAACTTACCCATGAACTGTCTGAGATAGGGTAAATTATACCCACATCTAACCACTTAATGATTTCCTTCTTTACCATGTTTTTCGTAATGTGATTTAGTTTCTATTCTCCATCAACCGTCCCTCTCTTACCATATTCTAAGATTATTTTGTGCATGCACACAGATGGACTAATACCACGGATATCGCTTATGGTCTATCCGATAGCCTTCTTGAATTGTTTCAACATTAAGATAAGTTTCTCTTCGTGCTCTTTAGTTAACTCCGCTGGAATAATCACAAATAAATCAAAGCATTACCTAAATAAGCATATTTTAAGTGCGAGGGAAGTACATTAAGTTCTAATTTAGGTGGCTCTTTGATCGATGCGTTTAGGTGGTCATAATCTATGCTCTATAATTCCAAAGATTCAAAACAAGATTGCAGATTAAATCCCCTTTGGTCAGCTTTTAACAAAGCTAAATATTCCTCCCCCTCCTCATCACTTGGAAGGTTTGACGTCAAGATTTGTTCCAATAGGCCCTCAACAGAAGTGAGTTTCCATTCCACGACTAATTCCTCTAACTCAGTTACTACAAAACAGCCATCAACTATATCAAAAAATTGCATAGACTTAAAAACATTGAACGTTACTTGGTCGTCCTACGCATGGTAAGCTCGCCCTTGTGCAAACCAATAAGGGTTCTTCCAGTTGCTAGGAAAGGCCTTCCTAGGATGATTGACAGCTATTTATCTACTTCAAAGTCTAAGACAACAAATTCAGTAGTAAAAATAAATTTATCTACACGTACCAATACATCCTCGATTTTTCCTTCCAGATGTGTTAAGGATTGATCTACTAACTGAAGTGTAACCGTAGTTGGTCTAAATTCACCTATCCCCAATTTTCTGAATATGGACATGGAAATCAAGTTTATGCTAGCACCAAAATCACATAGTGCCTTACCACAATAAGATTTTCCAATGTGGCAATGTATGGTAAAACATCTAGGGTCTTTAACCTTTTGGGGTAGTTTATCTTGTAGATATGCACTACATTCCTTCCTCAAAGCTACCATCTCAAATTTTCCAAGTCTCTGTTTCTAAGAGAGTATATACTTCATGAATTTAATGGAGTTTGGCATTTTCTCAAGAGCTTCTACCAACAGGATATTGATATGAAGTTGATTGAGTACATCTAGGAATTTCTTAAACTAGACTACTTGTTTCTGCTTCTAAATTCTTTGAGGGTAGGGTGGTGGAAGATTCCTAACTTGAACTAGTCTCTTTGTCTGTTGTGGCACTTCTGCATCTAAAAAAGATGTTAGTTTATCATAATTGATTGGGTCAGAAGTTACCTTATCAAATTTTGCACGTTCTGGTTCTGGTGAAACTGGAGTTTCAACACTTGGTTGAACTTTCACTTTATCTTAAGCATCGACTGGCTCTTCCTCAACTTTGATAGTGTTGGGCTCTAACGTCTTTCCGCTCCTTAAAGTCAATGCTTTACAATGTTCCTTCCCCAAATTTCTTGAATTCTCCGTATCACTAGGCAAAGTACCTTGTGGTTTGTTCCTAAGTTCAATAGCAAGTTGACCCACTTGATTCTCAAAATTCCTTAAAGTGGCATCATTCTTTGCCATATATGCCTTCAATAGGTTCTCTAGACTATTGGAGGGCTGATATTGTGTTAATATCTGAACTTGTTGGTTAAATCCAAGTGGTTGGATCTATTTAGGTTGCACGTAAGTGTTACTAGGTCCAGCCCCTCAATTTTTCCAAGAGAAATTCGGGTGCTTTCTCCAAGATGGGTTATAAAAATTGGATTCCAGTCCTTGCCTACCTCGGTTTTGGTTCTAGTTACCCATGTAATACATGTATTCTGGGTTTGATGGGCAATCTTTGAACAAGTACCCCTCCCCACAATAAACATAGGCTACATTTTTGAATTGATTCGGTAGCCGAGTTGCAAAATTATTAAACCCATTAGTAGTAAAGCTTTTAAGAATTGAGGATATCAAGGATACTTGAGATGCGAGTGAAGTGAGAGCATCCACTTCATGTATTCATGTGACTCCTCTTCCTAACACTACTCAATTGGTTGGCCATTGCTAATTGTTCGTAGCAATTCTCTCAATGATTTCATAAGCTTCATTATAAGACTTAGAAAGGAGAGCACCATTAGCAGAAGCGTCTATTACCATCTACGTGTCAGCATTGAAACCCTTTTAAAATGTCTCTAATTGGATGCAATGCGGGATTCCGTGATGAAGGCATCTTCGTAATAGTTCTTTAAATCTTTTCCATGTTTCATATAAGGCCTCTTCATCCATCTGTTGGAAGGTAGTGATCTCATTCCGTAATTTAGCATTCTTGCTAGGTGGGAAGCACTTTATAAGGAATAGTTCTGCTAACTCTTTCCATATGGTAATGGAATCTAGCAGCAATGAGTTCAACCAGACTCAAGCTCTATCCCAAAGTGAATATGGGAACAACTTTAATCTTAGTGCTTCTTCGAGTACTCTGACTTACTTAAAGGAGTCACTCAACTCCATAAATAATTTGAGGTGAAGGTGAGGATCCTCAGTAAGCATTCCACTGAATTGGCCCACTGTCTGAAGCCTCTGGAACATAACTGGCTTTAGCTCAAATTATTGTGTAACACCCCTAACCCATATCTATCGCTGAAATAGGGTTATAGAGCATTATCGAATATTACACTTTGAAACTAACCAAAATTATAGAACAATTAATTCAGAAAATCAATCAATGCAAAACCAATCAATGACATACATATTTTCCCTTATACGAGCCCTCGAGCCCTAAAAACACATTAGAAACTAGTCAGGACTAAATCAAAAACATATAGATTTTTCATACAAATATGAAATTTTTCAAACTGCAAGGATCACACAGCCCTGTGGCCAGGTCATGTGACTCACACGGCTGGGAGACACTTCCGTGTCTCAAGCCGTGTGGACATTCAAAGTAGGGACACACGGTCGTGTCCCAGCCCATGTCCATGCTCGTGTAACTCTCTGACTTGGGTCAGAAGGTCAAGCCACACACCCGTGTTCCAGGTCATGTACCCTTCAAAAGCTACAGGGGACACACAGCCATGTCACATGGCCATGTGTCACACGCGGCTAAGACACATGCCCGTGTCTCTGTCCATGTGGACAAAAAATAGGTTATTTCAAAGCCATTTTTCTCACCTATTCATGCATATACCTACAACCAAATTTTCACATATATACAAGCCTTCAAATTGCACTAAAAACATGCAGAATCAAGCTATCAAAATAAGGTATATAAGCATACAACCAATATGCCCCAAAAGGCACCTCAAACAAAGCATTTAAACATGTATAATCATATGCATAATCTAACCAAAACTTACGAATTTGTTCACATGTCAAATTCACATCCATAGGTACCAAAAATACCAATTATCATCTAGCACCATTAGCCATATATGTCATCTATAACCAATATGCCAAAACACAACATTCAAACATATCAAATGATCATTTAACACATACACTCTAACTACCATTTTAAGTTTCATCATTTTTATATTTAAAGAAAGAAGTTAAATCTGATTAAATGATTTATTTAGGTATGTTATTTAATGAAAGAATTAACCGAAAGTTTTTCTAGATCGATTTCTTTAAGTAAAAAGATAATGTGAAAATTCGATGACAAAATTAGACAATTGAGTAATGTTTGTATTGTATTGATAGTTGAGTACAAGAGCTATAATGGGGTAATTACTATGATTCCTTTTAGACAAGATGTGTTTACAATTATCCTCGTAAGTATATGTGATTGTTTAGTTTCAAAATAATTTTATCGTATGAGAACATTAGCTAAACATATTAATAGATGAAAGAATTATTGGTTTGTTTGGGTTATGTTCGACATTTCCATGTTTTTCTTTGGTATTTATTAATTATTTTGGCCTTTTAATTCTTTTAATTACTAAATGACCAAAATGCCCCCAACTTAAAATTTTCCTATTTCACTTATCTCTTGTCCATTTTTGTCCAACAAGTTAACCAATGGTCTAATTACCATCTAAGGACCTCCAATTTAAAATTTCATAACAATTGGACACTTCTAACATGTAGTACTCAACTTTTTCACTTTTTACAATTTAGTCCTTTTGACTAAATTGAGTGCCCAAACGTCAAAATTTTCGAACGAAATTTTCACGAAATCATTTTGTGAAATCATAGACCATAAAAATATAATGAAAATAAAAATTTTTTCTCGTCGAATTTGTGGTCCCGAAACCACTCTTCCGACTAGCCCAAAATTCGAGCTGTTACACATTTAGTTACCAGAAGCAGCCAAAATAACAACCATTACAAGGCCAAATATATACAGGGCAACTTAACACCATTTCATAATTCCAAACACCAAAAACACAAGCCAAAAAAAAAAGGCTACATCATTAATCAAAATACCTATACAAACTTGATAATATAACAACTATCTCATTACCCAAATTACCATATTTACAAGCCAAACATAATGGCTAATATCATCAAAAAGGACACCTATACGTGCCATTATAACCACTAGAAAAGTATCAAAATATACCAATAAAGTCTCTGGATAGTGTGATGAATCTCCAAATAACTTCCAAATCGATCGAGTTTTCGATAATCTGTAAAATAAGAGAAAGAAAACCATATAAGCAATGAATGCTTAGTAAGCTTGTATAAACTCTAAAATGCAATAATCCATTTCAATAAGAACTTTATAAGTTGTAAATAACCATATACCAATGCCTCAAGATTTATCAACTATATAATTATCAATTGCCAAATGAATAAGTTCATTAACATTCAATACTTTCCGCTTATAACATAATGCGCCTCATAAGTTGAATTACATAATCATCGGTCTTTTCTTAAAACGATAAACCATTTCCTTTACTTACTTACCAATCCATTTACTTAGCATAAATTTAATTATGTTATTAACTCACTAATTAGTGTATTTATTCATGACATAAGTAAATTCACATATATCATAAGTAAATTCCTTCCTTAAGAATAAGTCCTTTAACTTTACAATTCTTTTATTTCATCACATTACATCTCAACTATGCATTTATCATTTCATTACCTATTCCCACCCATTTAATTTTCATACACATAAGACATAAACACGTAACATTAACTATAACCGCCAGTTAGTGTGTTTAAACATGACCTTTAGAATCAATTTCATGATAAACCATTTCATAATAAATTACATACTTTGATTCTTACCACATTTTCATGAACATAAGTATCTTTCTATTTGTCCATTTATTATTTCAATGCATAACTTTAAAATATCATAATTTAATTCAACTACTAGCTTAGAATAAACCTTAGCATTATTAACAACACAAGTTAGTGATTAAACTCACAGCTTAGCAATATCATCACAGGGTAAGATAAGATACATAAACCTAGCATCACACAAATCATACTTTTCATAATCATGAATATTCATACGTTGGTCATAAAAAATTCATACCTTTTCATAGGTTCTTAACTTAGTTTTTGATGCACTTATCGTTCTTTCCCTTTTCATGCCCGTTGAACTAAAAACTTGACTTGGATAATCGGGTAAGTACACCATACCAAGGGCATCATAGATGCATAATAGGACACCAAAGTGCAATCAAGAGCACGAATGTGCAATCAGGGGCACCAAAGTGCAAATAGGGGCGCGTAAGTGCAATCAAGGGTACCGAAGTACAAACAGGGGCATGTAAGTGCAATCATTGAATAATTAACTATGAACATTTGATTAAAGAATTATATTATAAAAATTTAAGTAGAAATTTATTTATGTATTGAAACACTATGAGCTTACCTAGCTAAATTGTAGAAATGCAAAAGTATAGGGGCATTTTGGTAATTTTTCATTCTCCTTGATTTTCCACCCAATCTTGGTCTAAATTAATAATTTCATTCAATCTGTTAATTTAGACAGTAAAAAAATGTATTTTATACAATTTAGTCATATTGACCTTTCTTACAAAATTACCCCTAAAGTTTTACTTTTATTCAATTTAGTCCCTGAGCCTAAAACATGAAAATTAACCATTTTTAATGCCAATTTATAATATCCAATTTTCATGGCCCCCATATCAGCCCAAAATTGCAACAATTTCACATCAAATCCTTAAACTTTTGTTATTTTAACAAATTAGTTCTTAATTGATAAATTTATCAAATACTTTTAATTATCAATCAACATTCTAAATTCATCATCTAACATAAAAAAATTATAAGAGTAATCAATAATAACATTCAAAATCTTTAATAGTCTCAAAATCGAAGGAAAATCGAAGGTACGACTATCTGGACCAAGTTGCAACGATTTCAAAAACATAAAAAAATATAAGAAACAGAATCAGAATGGACTTACATGCATTGAAATTAAGTTGGTTAAAACTTAAAGGTTAACATTCATGGACATTCGGTGAAGAAAAAAGCCAAATGAACAAGATGATACTATTTCTTTTATGTTTTGTTTAATTAATTAATTATTTAACTATTTTACCCTTGTAATTTAATTAAAATTTCCTAAATTTTCACCTTTAACTCATCCACTAAGAATAAATAAGGTATATTTAACTTTTAAAACCCTTAATTCATGGTTCTTTAGTCATTTAATATAATTAAGCTAATAGCGATTAACTTTTGCATCCTTTTACGATTTAGTCTTTTTCCTTAATTTCTATCTAAACATAAAATTTTTCAACGAAACTTTAATACCACCTTAATGACACTCCATAAATATTTATAAAAATACTTAAGGCTCAGTTTATAGAAACAAGGTCCCAATACATCATTTTCTAAAACCATTTGACTTCAGGGTCATACCACTTGAACTTAATAAATCGTTTATATAACATAAATTATCATATCAAAAACCTTTTAAAAACCATATTTTACTTGTAAATATTAAATATAAAATTTCCGAACTTACTCATCAGATTTGGTGGCCCCGAAACCACTATTTCCAACACCTCTAAAATATGGGTTGTTACATGTTGTGTCTCAATTTCGGGTCTCCTAATACCGGGATTAAGCTCATGAAGCACTGGCACGTCATACTATCTTAGAGCTCTATTCCTATCATCATAAATAAGGATAGGATTTTGAGCATGATTTGCTCAATTTTCTTGATTTGATTCTCAAGGTTCATCTCTTGAGTCCTTCTCTGAACAGTTTGTCTTCTTCTTTGTCGAAAAGTCCTTTCAATTTCAGCATCTATAAGGAGTAAGTCTATAATTCAGTCAATACTCATTAACACCTAAAATAATCAAACAAAAATGATTAAATCAAAATTAAACAGAAAAATAAACCAAAATGCAAAGTTAACAATTTCATAAATAATGTCTTTTAAAACAATCCCCACCAACGGTGCCACAAACTTGGAACGAAGAAAATGTGCAAGTATATACAATGCAACAAGTAATAAAGTGAAGTAATGTTGAGTTATCATACCCACAGGGACTGTGCAAGAAAATATTTATGAAATGCAAAATTAAACAATTTGGTGTTGAAAAATATATTTGTTTGAAAAAGTTTTTTAAAAACAAAAATTAACTAAGTAATTTCATTAAGAAAAGTAAAAGTAAAAATATTCCACTGCACAATTTCTAAACGATTGAGTTTAATCAATATGACATAAATGTCTTAGATCAATTTTATTCTTTAACTTAGAATAATTAAAGATGTGTTCATCTTGTTATGAATAATTTCACGGCAACTCGGTAAATTGCTAACTAATCCACAGACTTACCTATTAGAACCTAATAATGTCTTAACCGTATCTCTATGTCAATTCAACCGATTAACCAAAATTTAATAAGCAAGTAAAAGAATAAGTGAAGTAACAAGATATCTCTATATTGAAACAATTTAATCACAATAATATTGTAACAGCCCGTTTTTAATGAAATTGGAACAGTGATTTTGGTACCACAAATTTGAAGTCAAAAAATTTATTTTATTATTATTTTATTTCTTACATCATGATAGTAATACCATATAAAATTTCGTTAAGAAATTTTACCGCTTACATGCTCAATTTGATAAAAGGACTAAATCGCATAAAGTGCAAAAGTTGAGTTCTAGTAGCTAAAAGTATTAAATAGCTATAAAACCTTAAATTAAGAGTCTTTATATGGTAATTAGGCCACTAATGAAGATAGTGGAATGTGATGGCTTGGCATTTGTGTAATTAATAATGTTTTTAAAGGTTAATTAAGTAAATTGGTAATTAATGATAAATTAAATAAAACAAAATTAAGCTTTCATCTTTTTCATCTTCATTCAACCAAAAATTAGAGAGAAAAGAAACCATTTTTGAAACTAGTTTTGGCCATGCTTGTCTTGCTTGATTAGGCATGCATTTTTGTCAAGTTTTTAAATATTTTTATGTTTTCGGGATCGTTGTAGCTTAATTTAGTTAGCCCGAGGACTAATTTGTGAAATTGTTAAAATATTATGGTTTTACCATTAATTAATATACATGATTTTTGATGTTTGATGATAGAAAATGAATAGTTGTTGGTAGATAAACAACTTTTGTAAAGAGATTTTAATGAAATTATCAATTAGGGATTAAATTGAAAAATAGAAAATTTTACATGGTGAAATTGTGAAATAAATTAAATATAGGGATTTCTAGGGACCTAATTGATATTCAGCCATAGTGGGTTGTGATGGAATTTCATGAATTTCCATTTTTGTGAGCTAGGGACTAAATTGCAAAGAAATTAAAAGTATAGGGGAAAAATGGTAATTTTGCCAAAATATGATTTTGGGATAAATTGAATGAAATATAAATTGAATTGAGTTAAATTTATCCGTTTTTTGATCAGGCCAAAGATAAAGCCCCAAATTAGTTACTTCAATATCTATATTTACTCGTCGAGGTAAGTTTGTGTGATTAAATTGTGTTTATATGTTTTATATAGAATTATGTATGAATTATGAATTGAGATATATATACACTTAAAACAAAGTTTAAGAGAAGGGAACTAGATGAACAAATCTCGGTGGCTTTTTGAAGCTAGACTAGTGCGCTCCTCTCTTCTTCACACATTCTAATGATCCAAAGCCTTCACAAACACTCGATTACTGCTATTCCAAGAGGCGTGCAAGCTCGTTTTCAAGAGGGGAAATCGAAAAGGGAATAAAGGAAATGAAAAGGCAACTAGAAGGGAGAAAGAGAAAAAAATGTGTGAAAAAAAGATGTGTGAAAGAAAGATGTGTGAAGTGAGGGATGAGAAATGAGGGACTGAAGGGGGCTTTCTACAGTGGGAGATGGCTACTAAATTTAGCTAAAAATAGCAGCCAATCCCCCTTGTAATGGCTAATCATGCTACGTGGAAGGTTTGATTAATTCAAACTTGATATTTTTTACTTATGGATAAAAATAGAGGGCATGAAAAGAGAAGGGTGCTAAAATTAGCAAAAAATAGCAGCCAATGTCCCTTCTCATGGCTTGTCATGCTACGTGGAAGGTTTGATTGATTCAAACTTGCTATTTTTTTTCTTATGGATCAAAATAGAAGGCATGAAAAGAGAAGGGGTTTGAATGGCATTTAAGAAAAGATAAAGGGTTGATTTGAAAGTATAAAAATCAGCTAAAATAAGCTGATTGGGTCAGCTAATGTGGACGGTTTGGGTTGTCATCTTTTTTGTAGATCAATCCTCTTCACTTAGCACAACTGGGTCCCTTTCTCTTCATCAAACTTGTAATTAATTTTATCCCAATTTGTGTTGGATTAAAATTAATTATAAAATATGTGTAATGATTATTATTGGACCGTTCCTCAGCCATGCTCTTAGGTCGCTTGGTACAAAAATTGCCTTAATGGTTCAAACTTCTTAAGGTGTCTTCCAAGTTGATTTTCTCCCTTTGTGCAAAATTGTCGAAAAGAAATTAAATTTCTATAAATATAATATAAAAATAATTAAAATTTAACATGTTCATAATTTCATTGCAATTTAATTATTTTATAATTAAAGTATAAATTTTGAAAAAAAATACTACGAAACTACATGAAATAGAGATAAAGATGAGTTGAAAAAGTTTATATAATTTTGTGCTTCCAAGTACCAAGAAGACAATAATGCTCCCACTAATTTTCTTGTAAACACAAGGCTCATCTTCATTTTTGATAAAACCAATCTCTTTGATCACATCATTAAAATGAAGATTCCAACTTCAAGAAGCTAGCTTTAATCCATAAATGGATCTTTGTAGCTTGCATATCTTACCAACATCTTTTGGATCGAAAAAACCTTTAGCTTATGTCATGTACACATCCTCTTCCAATTTCCCACTAAGGAAATGCAGCTATTGTAAGTAAGATCCGGATGGATTTAAACATAGCAACAGGAGAAAATGTTTTGTAACACCCCAATCTCGGCCTAAGAGTTATGACCGAATCTGGCGGTGTCACATTGAGGTGTTTAAAACTTGTTGTTGAAATCTTTAAAATCAATTAATCATTTTGTTACTAAACGGTGATTCCAAAATGGGTTGTTGATTTCCAAGCGTGCATCATTAAAAACTAATCACTTTTAAAACGTTATAAATTTTCAAAATCTCATTCATTACGAAAACATGGTGTCTTTAAAAACGACTACCTTTTGAAAACTCGCTTTATTCTACAACTATCAGTTTATATCAAACTAAATAAATAAAAACCCTAATTTAAAGTTTATAACTTTAAAGAGGCCTTTTTACATAAAAATACCCAAATTCAGTTACTTATAAATCAAGAGTTAAAAACGAAAGCTGATGCGGTTGTGTGGCCACCTCCGAGTCCCTCGCAGCTCTGAACTGTCTAACACCGAGGATTACCTGAACGATTAAAAACGGGGTGAGTTTACGAAAACTCAGTGTGTAATCCCCTTATTAAAGAAACAGTCTAGGCCTGAACCCTTTAATTGTAACAGTACAGTGTGGGTCTTAGCCCAATATAGTAACGGTGATGATTGGGCCTTAGCCCCCATCAGCCTCGGTTGGGCCTATGCCCATATCAAATGGTACATAACACATATATCTGGGCCTAAGCCCATCTCAATATCAGAATTAGTATATGCAATGCATAAATATCCATACCAACCCTGCACTCCGTCACTTGTCCAACCCTACACTCCTATGGGAATTAAATTGACCCACCCATCCATACATTCTTTATGTAGCACCAGTTGTGGCACTAACCAGTATCGCAGCAAAGTTGCCAGTAACCAGAATGGCTAAGAGCCGTAAACAGGATAGCTATAAGCTAGAAATAGAATGGCTACAAGCCATAAGTACAGTAATATGATTAGCACAAAGCCATCAGTAGTAGTAATATGATCGGCACATAGCCATCGGTAATGGTAATATGATCGGCACGCAGCCATCAGTAATGGTAATATGATCAGTACACAGCCATCAGTAATGGTAATATGATCGGCACACAGCCATCAGTAGTCGTAATATGATCGACACAAAGCCATCAATAGCATTGCAGCAAAGCTGCCAGCAACAGTATCGCAGCAAAGCTACTAGTAACAATATATGTAGTCAAGCCACCAGTAATAGTGATTGTGGCAAAGCCACCAGTACAATACTTCCTTCCGAACAGAATCCCCACCCCATGCAGTATGTCATGTATGCAGAATGCCATGCACGGAATCAGTCATACAAATCAGTCATTTAAACCACAGACAAATCAGTTATCTATATCTCGAACAAATCATTCATTTACATCACAGGTAAATCAATCATTTAACCCTCAGGAGCAAAATAGTCATTTTACCCTACAGGGGCATCACGGTCATTTTACCCTACAGGGGCATTATGATCATTTTACCCTATAGGGGTGTTACGGTCATTTTACCCTACAGGGCCATTACGGTCATTTTACCCTACAGGGGCATTACGGTAATTTTACCCTACAAAGGCATTACGATCATTTTACCCTACAGGGGCATTACGATCATTTTACCCTACAAGGTCATTACGATTATTTTATCCTACAGGGGCATTACAGTCATTTTATCCTACAAGGGCATTACAATCATTTTACCCTACAGGGGCATTACGGTCATTTTACCCATCGAGGGTATTTTGGTAATTTTACCCTTTGGGGTATTTCGATCATTTTACCCTTTGAGGGTATTCCAGTAATTTTACCCTTCAAGGGTATTTCGATAATTTTACCCTTCGGGGGTATTTCAATAATTTTACCTTTCGAGGGTATTTTAGTAATTACAACCTTTCTGAAGGCCTATAGTCACCTCGAGCGACACAGATAACCTAAATGGTCATAACGATGCAAATGGGCCCAAGGCCCATATTCGGCCCAAGTGGGCCCACACGCTCGTGTGGCCCAATTAGCCCAAATTCAGTCACGACTATGTGAACTACATAGCCGGTCTAGTATTTGCCACGAATCATCGATTTTATCCGTGTAGGGCCCACAAGCCCATTGAGCCCACACGGCCTATTCCGGCCCACGTGGCCCATTACGACCTAAGCCCAAAGGAATGCTCATGGAGGCCTTTACAGTTTATCGCCCATGATTCGCAGGTTCGGCTTTCCACACGAGTGATTGCACGCTCGACCCAGGACTTGAACCTCAGACCTTACAGTTACACAACACGCCACATTTCCCCTTGACCACAAGCTCTTTTTGTGATATAAAACAAACACTATTACTTATAAGGCCTATATGCCAGTGTCCGGATTCATTTAAGAGCAAAACTAAAAATTCTGCAAAAGCTAAAACTTGAAACCAGGCTTCTCAAACACTCTCATACACACCTAAATCACTTAGCCATTAAAGCAAACAAGCAATTTGTGTCACTTCCTTGCACAACTAAATATTTATGTGCAGTCTCCTAACTGTTCCCTTGTTCAAAACCTATTTCTTCTAGGCCCAAAATTCGAGGCATTACATGTTCCATCATAGCTAATACCATGAACTTGGAGAACACCTTTAGCGGCTAATCGCCCTTTTTATGTTTGTACATTACCATCCATGTCGATTTTCTTTTTGAAAACCCACTTGCATCCTATGGGTTTAACCCTTTCAGGTGGGTCAACCAAGATCCATACTTGGTTTTCTAACATGGAACCCATCTTAGACACCATGCCTCAAGTTATTTCTCAGAATCTAGGCTCGCCACCGCTTCTTGATAAGTCATAGGCTCATCTTGATCCATAAGTAGAATATCACCATGTGTTGTAATGAGAATTTCATATCTCTCAAGTACATCGCATTCTCTTAAAGATCTTCGCGATAGTTGTGATTCAAAAATAATTGATTGTTCCGCAACAACTTGTAGAACCTATTGTTTTTCAATCTCTAATTCAATGATCTATTATTATTTTTGAATTTCTCTGAGTTCTATTCTTCTACCACTTTCTTTTCTAGAGACAAAGTCTCTTTCAATTAAGACTCCTATTCGAGCAACACACACTTTGTTCTTGGTAGGATTGAAGAAATAATATCCTTTAGTTTCCTTAGGATATCCCACAAAGATGCACCTTTGAGATTTGGGTTCGAGCTTAGTAGACGTCTAATGTTTAACATAAGCTTCACAACCCCAAATCTTCATGAAAGACATACTAGGTTGTTTCTCAGTCCACATCTCATATGGTGTCTTTTGAACTGATTTAGATGGAACAAAATTCAGTGTGAAAGTAGTTATTTCAAGTGCATGCCCCCAAATGAAAGTAGAAAGATCAACATGACTCATCATTTATTGAACCATGTCTAACAGTGTTCGATTTCTCCTTTCAAAAACTCCATTCCATTGTGGATTACCATGAGGTGTAAGTTGTGAGACAATCCCACATTCTTTCAAAAACTTGTCAAAATCTAAGCTTAAGTACTCTCCTCCTCGATCTAATTGAAGTGCCTTAATACTTTTTCCTAGTTGATTTTGTACTTTATTTTTAAAGTCCTTGAACATTTCAAGGGCTTCATATTTATAGTGCATAAGATAGATATACCCATATCTACTGAATCCATCATTGAAAGTAATGAAGTATTGAAAACTTCCTCTGCCTTTTGTGTTCATTGGTCCCCATACATCACTATGTATTAAGCCCAATAATACACTAGCTCACTCACTTTTACTATTAAAAGAAGTTTTGTAACAGCTCGATTTTAAGCCTAGTCGGAACAGTGGTTTCGGGACCACAAATTTGATGAGGAAAAATTTATTTCTTATTATATTTTCATGGTCTACAATTTCACGGAAAGATTTCATGAAAATTTTGTTCGAAAATTTTGACGTTTGAGCACTCAATTTAGTTAAAAGGGTTAAATTGTAAAAAGTGCAAAAGTTGAGTTCTAGAAGCTAGAGGTGTCAAATTGCTATGAAATTTTAAATTGGAGGTTCTTAAATGGTAATTAGACCATTGGTTATGTTCTGGAAAAAAGTTGGACATGAAATAGGTGAAATAGGATATTTTTAAGTTAAGGGCATTTTGGTAATTTGGTAACTAAAACAAATTAAAAAGACAAAATAAGGCCAAAATCATCATCTTCTCCATGAGTGCTGGCCGAATATCATGTGGACTCCATGGCTAGGGTTTGTTCATTCTTTCAAGCTTCATGGTAACTTCGTTCTAGCCCCGTTTTTCTTGTTCTTTATATTTTTAGAATCCTAGTAACTTGCTTAAGCTTTTTCTATCATTAATTCGAGCTAGAAATTATGTTTGAAAAATTACCCATAGATGAAAGGTGTGAATTTTAATGTTTCATGATAGAATATGAAGCTTAGAATTATGTTAAACGATTTTTGCTAAACGGTTTTCAACGAAAACGAGTGAAACGGTATAATTGTTAAAAATTATTATTGTTCATAAGTGCACTTTAGAGAAAGAATTTGATGTTGCTATAGAAGGAAAATTGTTCATCAGGTCATAAAACATAAGAAAAAGGAATAAAATTTAATTTCCGAGCCTAGTGGCAAGATCATAATTTTGTGAAACTTTGTGGGCAAAAATGTAATTTTGCCAAAATGTGATTTTTGGAATGGATTGAATCATGTGAGTGTAAAATAAGTTAAATGTGTTATTATAAGTCAGGAAAGACAAGGAATTGACTTTGATTAGTGAAAAGGAAAAAAATGAGAAAAAGTGAGAAATTTCCCGATTGAATATTCAGAATAAAAAGGGATACGATGAAGTAACAGAAATGATCACATGTGTGACATGGACTGTATGTAGGTCACTATTTGAAAGTGAAAGTGATGGTCACGTGTGTAGTACTATGTGTAGGCTACTACGTGTACCGGAATGAAAGGTAGCATGTGGAGTACTATGTGCAGGCTACTATACGTACCGGATAGCTTCGGTCACGTGTGTAGTACTATGTGTAGGCTACTACGTGTATCAGATATTAATGGTCACGTGTGTAGTACTATATGCAGGCTACTACGTGAACCGGAAAGTTTGATAATGTGTGTAGTACTATGTGAAGGCTACTACGTGTATCGAATGATAAGAGTTAAATGAGTAGTACTATGTGCAAACGACCGAATGTTCGCTATTATACCGACATGTTTAATGGGATATGAGAAATTGCAAACCAATAAGAATATGTGATTGAAATGCGATTAGTTGCAAAAGAGTCACTAGAGTGATGAAGTTGTTGTACCGTGCTTACAAAATAAATTGTTATAGTGTTATGTGAATGAGTGAATTTGAAACAGAACAGATTTGGACAGTGACGGTGATGTTAGTTTGAAAAATCACAAAAAATTATAGGAATTGAGTTAGTGGTTGAGTAAGATATGGAATTAAATCTTAATGAGTATATTTTTACATAAAATAAACAAAGCAAGCAAAAGAGTTATACATTTTGAGATATTTGAATTTTAGTGGGACAGGGTTGGATTGATTTTGGAATCCCCTGTTATGAATTTGGACAATAATTAAAAATTGTACAAAAATAATTATGAGTTATAATTTATATTATTATTAATGAGTCTATTTTCAAAGGAAACAAACGGAAACATCATCCGAAATCTGTACAATGAGATAATTCATTTTTAGTAAAGAGAGGTCAGAGATGTTGAGCAGTGAAATAGGGGAATCTTTAAAGAATAAACTGTACTAATTGGCCAAGTCAAAAAATTTGAAATTTTTTTGGTAAGAAGACATGTAAGTCTAGTTTTTGGGAAAATTAACGGAAATTAATTTGGAGCTCTGTAGATTTGGATAAAAATGATTTAGTGACTTTGATTCAAATAGACAGCTTTGAGTTTAAATATAAGTGAATAGTGAAATTATGTTTAATGCTAATTAAGAATGTTTTATACATAAAGTATATGGAATGGAGAGGAGGAAGAAGATAATAAAATGTATGAATGAATTGTGTATAAGTGGTCATATGTCCGATTATAATCGGTAAATGTTAAATTGAATGGTAAATATGTATTGATACTTGAAGGACTATTACGGTATTGAAAAGTAATTAATCAAATGTTTAAGAAATTTAGTCATGATATTTATATGTGTGAAAATAATGATATATGGATGATTATATCATTGAGGTTGCATTGATTAATTCGGTTTATGTGATAGAAATGTCAAGAACATTTGTCTTTGATATGTGATGATCATGTAATGCCATGAAAATTTGTTTATTTGTGTGGTTTAAAATGTATCTATATTTTGTTATATAACTTATTTTGTAATCTATTTGATAAATGATCAAAATTAATTCGGTTACAATGTGAGGTGAATTATGATTTGTGAAGCATATCTATATTCGGCAATAATGGATAAAATATATTTATATAATGGGTGAATGGTTAAACACTTGGGTTTGTATAAAGTGTATATTTAGTAAGGTTTGTTGGAAAAGAAATAATAGGTTTTGGTTTATATCGAATAGAGAAAATTTGTACTATCTTTGTGGCTAATTTTGTTAGCTTTGTGGGAGATGAATGGATAATGTATATATATGTGACAATTAGCTTACTAGATAGTAAGTAATTGTTATATTACCTTAGTTAAAAAGGAAATTTTAACGATATGAGAATATGTAATGATATAGATAAATTCAGGTACTCAGGACGAATTCAACAAGTAAGTGAAAATTTATAAATTCATACAACGAGGAAGTGAAAGATTGTGAGTATATTTAGCCAAGAAAACCCTAATTAACGACTTGAGAATAACAACTTGAAAGTTTTAATTTAGATGAAATTTTACAACTTGGTTTACTGTGGTTAAAATTGTATATGTTCTGGTAATACCTCGTACCCTATTCCGGCATCGAATACGGGTAAGGGGTGTTACAAGTTTTACTCATTTTACCCAACAAGCAAGACTCACATATATCCAATTGTTCGAAAACAAAAGAATCCATAATCGTATCTTTATGGAGCTTTGATATGCGCTTCTCACTTATATGGCCCAATAAAAAATGCCAAAGATAAGTTTGATTACAGTCATTTATTTTTTATCGTTTAGTATTTATGTTATAAATGTGTCTATCTTGATCTAAAATGTAAAGGTCATTTACTAATTGTGTCGAACCATAGAAAATATTATTGAGATAAAATGAACAACAATTATTCTTAATAATTATCTCAAAACCAATTTTGTCTGAACAAGAAATTGAAATAATGTTTCTAGTCAAACTGGGCACACAATAACAATCCTCCAAAATTAAATCAGGTACACTAGGCAATGATAAAATATGTGTCCCTAGCAACCCTTACTCTGTTCCCATCTCGCAGGTCTACATCTCCTTTCGCCAGATTCCTACTCATTTGGAGTCCCTGTTCAGAGGTACAAATATGAGAACCACATCTGATATCTAATACCCAAGAAGTAGATATTGATAAATTAATAACAATAACATAAATAACTAAAGCGAACGTTTCGTTTTCCTTTGTCTTCTTGACCTCTTCAAGATAGGCATGGCAGTTCCTCTTCCAGGGTCTATTTTCCAAGGAAGCATTTTCCTTCCTTAGTAATTAGTCATAGCCCGTGTTAAGTTAAATCAAAATAGTGGTTTTGAGACAAAAAAATATAAAAATTAAATTAATATTTTATTATTATTTTAATGTCTATGGGATGTTAGTAAGGTCGTCCTAAAGCTTCATTAAGAAATTTTAACATTTGCATGTTTAATTAAATAAAAGGACTAAATCGTAAAAGGTGTAAAATTAGAATTCTATTTGTTAAAAGGGTTAAATGACTACGAAATTTTAAAGTGAGTCGACTTAAAGGATAATTAGACCATTAGTGTGGTTAGGATATCCATGATGTGGTTTTAATGAACTTTAATAAGCTGTAAAGGTTAATTTTGTAATTAGATAAAATAAGTTAATGTAAATAATAAAAGATAAAATAAAACATCATCTTCATCATTTTAACCTTAAGAACCGTCCACCATTATTGAGAAAGGGAGAGAGTTTCAGCCAAGCAAAATTACCTTGAATGTAAGTGATTTAGATCTCGTTTTTAATGATTTCTATGTTTCTGAAGTTGTTGTAGCTTACTCGAGCTAGCCAGGGGATCAATTTGCAAAATAGTTAAAGATTTAGAGTTGTGCCATGAATGCTCTTCTGTGATTCTTAATGTCTAATGGTAGATTATGGGTCCTTGTTGATAAATAAACAAGTTTTGTAAAGTGATTTTGATGGACATTGTATTTAGGGACTTATTTGTAAATATGGTAAAATTTTATGGTAAATTTGTGAAATGATGATTTGTTTGGATTGATTGAGGTCCCTAGACAATTCAGCTAGCATGAGAATAGGATTAAAATGTTTAAATTTTAATTTATGAGTTTAAGGACTAAATTATGAAAAGTTAAAATGTTAGGGCAAAATAGTAATTTTGCAAAAATATGAAATATGGACTGAATTGAATAATAGAGATATTAAATGGATTGAATTTGTCTATTTAGATCAAGATAGATCGTGTACGGATTTAGATCAGGGAAAAGCTAAAGCCTCAGACTAGTTCGACTTCGTATTAATGTACAGTGATTTTGTCAATTCATCCTGGTAGCAATAAAATGCACGGTGATTTGAAACAGATGTACTGGTGGCCAGGTATGAATCAGAGATTTCAGAGTTCGTGCCGAAATGTTTGGTTTGTCAACAAGTTAAAGCTGAGCATCTGGTACCTTTTGGTTTATTACAACCTATAATGATTCCAGAGTGGAAATGGAAACGTGTCACAATGGATTTTGTATCGGGGTTGCCTCTATCTCCAAGAAGAAAAGATGTTGTGTGGGTCATAGTAGATCATTTGAACAAATCTGCGCATTTCATTCCAGTGTGTACGGATTTTTCTCTTGAAAGATTGGCGGAGATGTATGTTCCTAAGATTGTTAGATTGCACGATGTGCCAGTTTCTATTACTTTTAACAAGGATCCACGGTTTACGTCTTGATTCTAGTGCAAACTAGACGAAGCTTTAGCTACTCAACTGCATTTTAGTATTGCATTTGATCCTCAGACCAATGGTCAGCCCGAGTGAGTAATTCAGATACTCAAATATATGTTTCGATATTGTGTTTTATAGTTCAAAGGTAACTGGGAGAGATTTCTGCCATTGGTTGAATTTGCATACAATAATAGTTATCAAGCGAGCATTAAAAGGGCATCGTACAAAGCTTTGTATGGTCGAAAGTGTCAAACTCCATTATACTGGACTGAGTTGAGCGAGAAAAATTTTTTCGGTGCTGATTTGATTTAAGAAACTGAAAGAAAAGGTTAAAGTGATACGTGATAGTCTAAAACCGGCTTCGGATCCACTAAAATCTTACACAGATTTGAAAAGAAAAGATATTGAATTTCAAGTCAGTGACAGTATTTTTGAAAGTATCGCCTTGGAAGAAATTTCTTCATTCTTGTCGTAAAGGAAAGCTTAGTCTGCGATTTATTGGACCGTACGAGATCATTGAGAGGATCAGACCTGTAGCTTACAAATTAGCTTTACCATTAGAGTTAGGAAATATTCACAAATTATTCCATGTATCGATGTTATGGCGATATCGATCACATCCTTCATAAGTGATTTCACCTGTTGATATTGGGATACAGCTAGATATGATGTATATTGAAGAATCGATCAGAATTTGGGCTTGGGAAGTTACAGAATTGAGAAAAAGAAGCATAACTTTGGTTAGTTAATGTTCTCTGGCAATGTCATAGAATAGAAGAGGATACCTGGGAACTGGAAGAAACTATGAAAGTGAAATACAATAACTTATTTTCTAGTAAGATTTTCGGGTACGAAATTTCCTGTACGGGGAGAATTGTAACAACCCATTTTTAGTGAAATTGGAACAGTAGTTTCAGGACCACAAATCTCATGAGTAAATTATTAGTTTATTACTATTTTAATGTCTATGGGATGTTACTAAGGTCGTACTAAAACTTTGTTAAGAAATTTTGACGTTTGCATGTTTAATTCAGTTAAAATGACTAAATTGTGAAAGGTGCAAAAGTAGAATTCTATTTGTTAAAAGGGCCAAATGACAATGGAATTTTAAAGTGAGGGGACTTAAAGGATAATTAGACCATTAGTGTGGTTAGTGGTTATCCATTATATGGTTTTAATGAAATTTTAATAAGTTATAAAGGTTAATTTTGTAATAAGATAAAATAAGTTAATCTAAATAATAAAAGATGAAGTAAAACATCATCTTCATCATTTTAACCCTAAGAACCGTCCACCATTTTTGAGAAAGGGAGAGATTTTTGGCCAAGCAAAATTATCTTGCATGTAAGTGATTTTGGTCCCGTTTTTAATGATATCTATGTTTTTAAAGTCATTGTAGCATAATCTAGCTAGCCCAAGGATCAATTGGCAAAATTTTTAAAGATTTAGGGTTGTGCCATGAATGCTCTTCTATGATTATTGATGTTTAATGGTAGATTATAAGTCCTTTTTGACAAAGAAACAAATTTTGTAAAGTGATTTTTGATAGAAATTGTATTTAGGGACTTATTTGTAAAAACGGTAAAACTACATGGTAAATTTGTAAAATGATGATTTTTATGGATTGATTTAGGTCCCCTAGAGAATTCGGCTAGCATGAGAAGTGGATTAAAATGTTTAAATTTCAATTTATGAGTTTAAGGACTAAATTGTGAAATTTTAAAATTTTAGGGGTAAAATAGTAATTTTGCAAAATACGAAATATGGACTGAATTGAATAATAGATATATTAAATGGATTGAATTTTTCTATTTAGATTAAGATAGACTGCATACGAATTTAGATCGGGGAAAAGCTAAAGCCTCATAGTAGTTCGACTTCGTTTTACGCCCTAGTCGTTGAGGTAAGTTCATAGTGTTTTAATATGTAAAAAAATTCTAATTATGTATTTATATTATGATGCTTTAATTATAATGTATTTGGAAGAATATTGTTGAATTACACATACGTGCCCCTGTTTGTACTTCGGTACCCTTGAATTGCACATACGTGCCCCTATTTGTACTTTGGTACTCTTAAATTGCGCATACGTGCCCCTATTTGTACTTCGGTACCCATAAATTGCACATACTACCTTATGTTGTATGTTTAGTAAGTTCTTGGAATTAGTAGATGATGAATTGTAAGTGGTAAATTTTGCATGATTAGATAGGTTTTGGTGATTGAAATTGAGGTGCCTTGAATGGCATATTGGTTAGTTGCTTTAGGACTCTTGAATTGGTATTTATGTGTATCTTTGATGCCTTGAATAGGTACTCAATTGGCCTAAAGATTCATGCATGAGTTGGTGTAGGAAATGGCTTGTTTTTGGGCAAATTATTGTCCACACGGCGTGTGACACACGGCCTAGCGACTCAGCCGTGTGTCCCCTATAGGTTCTATTGCATGCAAGACAGGCAGTTAGATAGCCTAACACATGGCTTGGGACATGGGCATGTGGGGCTATTTCGAGAGTTACATGGCCTTGCACATGGGCGTGTGACTTGGCCGTTTGACCCTACTCAGAGAGTTACACATGTCAGGGCACGAGCTGGGACATGATCGTGTATCCCAAATTTGATTATTACACGGCCTGATACATGGACGTGTGTCTCAGCCGTGTAAGGCACACGGACGTGTGTCTCAGCCGTGTGAGGCACACGGCCGTGTGACCCCTCCAATCAAAATTTTCTAACTTTTTCTAAAACTTTTCAAATGTTTTCAATTTGGTCCTAAATTGTTTCTAATGTGTTTTTAAAGCTTCAAGGACTCGATTTAGGGACGATACGTATGTGAATCAATGATTTATATTATGTTTGAATCAATGTAAGATATGTATGATTTAATGTTTCATTTGTACGATAATGCTCTATAACCTTATCCTGGTAATGGATATGGGTTAGGGGTGTTACAGCATTCCTCATTTAGGTTTCAATGCAACTTTTTCTTTGTTGGGCACATTGTCTTTAGGCTTTGCCGTATCCTTAGCCTTTCCTTTTCCCTTTTCCTTGCCGACCTTTAAAATCGGCTTGGGCCTATCCTTTTTCATGTTACTTTCAGCAGTTTGTAACATGCTGAACAACTATGGCAAAGTCCTAGTAATTTCATTCATATTGAATATAAGAAAAATTGGCTAAAACTATCTAGAAACAATTGTAGGATAACATTAGTGGCCAATTCCTCACCTAGAGGGAATCCTAGTTTTTCAAGGCTTTATATATCCTATCATCTTGAGAACTTGAGTTCCCACAGGAGTTCCCTCTACCATTTTGCATCGAAACAGAGCTTTAGAGGTCTCGTACCTTTCTTAACGCGCTTGCCCCTCATATAATTCCTTCAGATGCTAAATCATATCATAGGAAACCATATCCTCATGTTGCTTTTGAAGCTCAGGAGTCATGGTGGAAAGCATTAGACATCCTATGCTTAACTTGTCATCAAGATACTTCTTATAAGCATCCTTGTCAGTTCTAGAAGCATTAGTTGTTGGCTCATTAGGAACTAGTTCTTCAATGACATATAATTTTCGTTTTTGTTTGAGGATAATCCTCAACTTACAGAACCAATGAAAGAAGTTCAAGCCATTCAACTTGTCATTCTCAAGGACTGACTGCAATGATAAAGAACTTGTGTTGTTTGCCATAATTAATCTACAATAATAAAATATGCTTATGGGTGCATTTACCAAGTTTATTATAATCATTAAAAGGACTTTATTAAATGATGCTCCCACTATTTTATTCAAAATAGTAACCCTAATATTTTAATTTCGGAAAGACTTTCACTAAAGTTTTCTCATATTAAAAAGATTTTCTCTTAAGTCAGCTTTGGCTTTATTCTCAAGATTATGGTTATTCAGGTAAGTAACACTTGGTAATTACATCAGATGTAACTCCTCTATTTGGTGAATAACTCTTGCTCCAATCATCACATGATTTATCCAAATCTCTTGCCTGTAGTTATCTAATCCTATTAAAGTAACCTAGTTAAGTTATTAACCAATATCATAATCGACAAATATCACTTGCTTATTCTTCGCTTTTGACAAAGATAGATTCATGTACTTTGCTTTAGCAGAAACCATATTATATCGATCGAGGCTTTAAAGAGGGTAAATATTGGAAGGCAATCTTAACTTAATATTATATTGAAGGGTTCTTAAATTAAATTAATCTCACCATTAATGGTCAACATTTGTTCATTTAATCCTTTAATTGATCTTATCAATATCCTATAACATACATGCTAGCATATCATCAATTGCATCATATACAAGAAAAATATAAAGTAGTAAATAAATGCAATGGTTATAGCCCATAAAACTAATGTGGTTCCTCCCAAGCCAATGGGAGAACCGTAGGGAATCCTAAGAGTTTATGCTGCTTCTCAAGCTTCTTTTACACCTTAGGTAGCCTAGACTTCTTTTCCTGTAGTCCGTATCAACTCGTACAATTTACAATTATAGAAACTCGTTTTACCTACAATGGAGTAAGATGAGAAGAGAAATACAAGAGAAATATAGAAAGGCACGACACGCAGGTCGTATTTATAAAATTACAACCTTTGCAAATAATAACTTAAATAGGCTATCCGGATATAACCATGCATTTCCAAACATCATGCTATCAAACATAGTATACAACAAGTATCTCATACAATCGCATCAACCAAAAAATTTAATCCCGAATCCGTATCGTACAAGTGTCTTTGATAGCACTATTGGGGCCATCAGTACGCCCTGTGGCCCAGTGGAAAAATTATTCCAGCGATCCACAGCCAAGGATTCATATACGAGGAATGAATCAAGTTGAAATAGGGTTGAAAATATACCTTCTTTATTGAAACATTGAAAGGATGTTGTTGATTTGATGTTAATTCCAAGGCACAACGAAAACATCCCAGCCTCTATGTAGTCCACCCCGTAAAAAATGAACAGTCACTTTCTCTTGAACTTTTCAGAGAGAATTAAAAATAGTTGCTAGACCTTTTAAATTATTGAGTTGGTAACCTTAAGACACTAGGGGATTATTATCATTTTATCCTCTTTGATATCACATATTAAAAAATAAAATTGAGATTATTCCATTTTTAATAGATAAGGCAAATGTAAAGTTAGAAAAGGAATTATATTCTTTCCAAAAGAATATTAATTTCCATGTCTTTTATGTTTTAACTGAAATTAATTAATATAACTATTTATATTAATAAATTCAGAAAATATATACAATTAATATTTTGAATCAAATTCAAATATATATTAATTATATTCTTCCTAAAAGAATATTAATTTTCATGTCTTTTATAATTTGACCAAAATTAATTAATATAATTGTTTATATTACTAAGTAAGGTAAAATATATACAATTAATATTTTGTATGAATCAAATTCATATATTAATTATATTCTTTCCAAAAGAATATTAATTTCCATGTCTTTTATATTTTGATCAAATTAATTAATATAACTGCTTATATTAATAAATTCGTAAAATATATACAATTAATATTTTGTATGAATCAAATTCATATATTAATTATATTCTTTCCAAAATAATATTAATTTCCATGTGTTTTATACTTGATCGAAATTAATTAATATAATTGTTTATATTAATAAATTCGATAAAATATGTGCAATTAATATTTTTATGAATCAATTCATATATTAATTATATATATGTTCTCTATTTGTGTACAACAAGTTTGTACATATAATGTGTTTAATATTTAACTATCAAATTAAATTAATTCAACAATTAATTTAATTCATGTGACAACTAAATACGATAACAAATGTATTTGGATTCTATTCATTTCAGCTATAGGGTGTGACCCTTTAGGCTCTTGTAACGTTGGAAGTATTACTAGAATGTTTCTAACTTTATAAGCAATAGTGGCATCTAGCAATGCATCATTGCCACCCAAGTTAGAAAAAATCGTGATTCAACATAACCTTTCTGTGATAATTTTTTCATGTATTATATCATTTTATCCTTAATATCTAGATTAGAAACAAGTCATGGAATAGTCACACTTGTATAGTCCAATCTCATATTTCTTGCTTTTCTGAGCAGACTACAATAAACAAATAAGTGTTATATCTCATGTCAACTTATTCAAGCATGGCCATGCATTTCTAGTCTCACTCCATCAAGACGCCTAAGATATTGCTCCCATTATGTAGGAGGGGTAAATCCTATCTTGATCAACCATATCCCACTACATGGATTATGGTATATCCAACATCATTCTTTATAGTACAACCTGTTATGGTAGACGTTTTGACCGTATCAAAATATACGACTCATGATTTTAGGATAATGATGATCTCAAGTCTGAGGATCATATACATAGTTATCACTGTGAGTAATATTGTGACTATTACATCATAATCCAAGATACATACTCATAGCGGGTCAGTCTAATACATTGTTCTCTAACACATACTCATATATTGATTTTGACATCCCTATGTCGATGAAAGTTCTTTTTCTTCAATCAACTACACATTATTCTCAATGCATTCTTGTCGTCCAAGCTCACAATAATACTTGTCTAAGGACCTTTTTAAGAATAATCATATTTACTTAGAACTTTATCTCAATTCAGTTTACATATATACACAAAAAGAAACTGGAATAATAATGGCAATGTCTTATATTAATAAACAAGGTAAAACGAGTACGTGATTACAATCATCTCATGATTGGTCTTTGGGCATACTCTAACAGTGGCTTCCTTACAGCATAGACTCATGCGAGGCCTCCTAGCTCCTTCTCTTGAGTTGCAATAATATGGACCAGAGTTCGCTGCCCAACTAGCCTTGCCTCACCACCTTTGCTTCTTCCTCGACCAAGAGCACCAGCTCGCACTTGAATAGGGGTCACAGCTTTAGCTCATGAACCCTCCTATAGTTTTGAAAAGTCTCTAACAAAGTGATCCTTTGAACCACACTTGAAACACCTTCTAGTATCCTTGCAACACTCTCCAAGACGATAACTTTCGCAAAGCTCGCAGTATATCCAGTTTGCAGACTCATATGAACCCTCATTCTTATCCTGGGTGTCCTTCTTCTAACATGAACAATCTGTCTTGAAAGCTTGCTTGGCATTTTTGCCGGAGTTTCACGAGTCACAGTCCCTCTTGGACACTCACCTTGATACTTTCTTTTTGGTTCGCGGAGCCATAATGTCTTCAATGGCTTTGGCTTTGTCACCCAGCTTATTGAAGTTTGCAACATCGTGAGTGACCAGGTAAAGTTGGATGTCACAATGCAATCCAAAATGAAACCTCTAACATTGGTTCTTCTTATGTAAGAATATATCTTTAGCGTACTAGCTCAGTCACACAAACTCAACCTTGTAATCAATTATTAAGAATTCACCTTGCTTCAAGTTGATGAACTCTAACTTGCGAGCCTTCAAATACTGCATGCCGATAAATTTCTTTTTGAAGGTTCTCAAGAAGAACCCCCCACGTTAGTCTATCCGCAATCGTTCCATGCTTTACAATATTCCACCAACAATGTGCTTTGTCAATGAGCAGGGATATAGTGCATCCCAACTTCTCCTGATCAGAATAGGAAATTTGCTTAATGATTTTCACAACACCCTCAATCCAATACTCAGCCTTAATGGGATTAGCTCGACGAACACCATTAAATTCCCTGCCACCTAAAGTTCTTAGATGCTCCAGTGGCAATGCACAGTTTGTAGGTGCAGCATTTCCTCCAGCAGCTCGTTGAAAAGTATCAATCATAGCCTAAACTACAGGCTCCATGCTTTTTTCCAAAACACTTACCCTGTGAGGTCGCTCTTGCGTGGCCAACATCTGGTCACCTTCTGCATGATTATCAACTTTATTCACACAGTTCACATCCACTCTATAAGGAGGCATTCTTGCTTACTATAAATGTACATAAGATACCGACTTTTAGGTAAGACATTAAACACATAACTAGGTATCCAAACTACAAGACACACTTGCAAACATAGTTTGAATAGTACAAGCTTTCACTTGCGAACACAGTTCATACATAGCAATCTTGCACTTGTAAATATAGTTTGTATAGAACAGACTTACACTTGCGAACACAGTTTGCACAAAACATAACTTACTTTACAGAGTTGGCAGATAGCAAAGGGAAGATCCGAGGTGTAATCCTACAAAAGATGTAGCTAAAACAAAGGCAATGTTTATTCCTAGTTCTTGATCGCCTTTGGATGTACCAACGTCCAGAGTAGAAATCCTACACAAAAGATGTGAAAAAGCGGTATCCTAAAGTATACGGGTCAAGTTGAAATATAGTTACGACAGAGTATGTGAGTACTTCGAGGATCATACCCAAGGGAGGCGAAGACTAAATTAATTCTAATCTAAGCATAAATAGATTTAATTAATACTTTAATTTAATTATAGTACGGAGAATTAAAAGGAGAGTTTTTAATAAACTATACTAATAATAAGCAAGATCATAAAAGAAAATTAAATAAATGAAAAGCAAGAAATCAAATAAGAAAATATATATCAAATCTGGGCATGGGTGACTAGCTCACTTCGATAATCTTAACCAACCATCTTCCCGGGTTTTCTTATTTAATCAACTAGCCAATACCACAGCATGTTCTTACGATTCATCCACTGAAAAGTTGAGTTGGCAAGAACTACTTATCTTTCGACCTCACTATCTAGACCAGTTCAGGGTTAAGGTGTTCACGGATCGGCCATACCAATTTTGGGTTAATTCTTACATTGATGACTTTCTAGGATTGTCAGGCCAAGGGTTTAGGTTTTTTTTTCCTGAAAAGTTTATCCGTTAAGAAATTCCTACAAAACATTTAATTATTCATACCTCCACTCACTAATCCTTACAAAAGGATTACTTCCTCATGGATCTAGTAACCAATAGAAACCTGAATGAAAGAATGAGCATACAGAATAATTTGAAGAATAGAGTTTAGAAGAAGCCTAATTGTATTGAATTTAAGCGCAGAATCCTTTCAAAGTTACAGAATGATTTCAAAATATGATTTCTCCCTAGAATAAATAACAATAACAAGAAGAAAAATCTAAAACCTAAAAAAAAAGAAAATTTGAAGTCTAAAATTTAAAGAGAAAATTATACAATGGCAAATGGTGTCCATAACATGTGTTAACTGAGCCTATTTATAGACTTAGAATGGTTGTCATCCCTAACCCTAGGTTAGCTAATGTTTCTGAGCTTAAAGTTGGATTGTACGGGCCAAAATGCCTAGAACTCGTATTCATTTCCAGTATAGAGGCGTTGTGACAACACACCATGTCCTGTGTCGCGACATCGAAGGTAGTATTCTCAGCTTTAGGGTGTCTTCAAGAGTATGTCATGACATCCTCAGGCTAACATTGAAGGCAGCCTTGAACTTTTCTTATTCTACTCCCTATATTGCGACATCACATGCTCTGTATTACAACCTAGCGACCAATATCGGTTTAAATGTGCCTTCTAATTGTCTCCTGTACACTCACAAAGTATATTAGCTCACCCTTAGGCATCATTCAGCCCTTAAGCTCAATGAAAGACTCAACTTACACATTTTATTATACTTAACTAAACTTGCTGATATTTAATGAAAACAGAACTAAAATGCTTATGTTCAAGCTCCTAAAGTGTGAAAATTAGTTTAATCTACTACACCCAATTACGACAGATCAAACTCCTCCACACTTAAGTCATTTCTTGTCTTCAAGCAACATGGAAAAAAATAATAAACGAAAAGACAACCCTTAAACAAGTATCGTACAAGTGTTAGCTTGAAGCACATGAATAGGCATTTCCTATTCGCATATAATCTTGGCATGAGATATAATTGACTTACCATTTTTTATATCAAACATCTAAGTTTAGTATATTACAAAACATACAAGCATTAAAGGTCTCAAATGTAGGAATCCATCAAAAAGTTATACAATTAATTTGATTATCCTAGTAGAATACAAATAGTCAGAACTGCACTTATTCAATATGATTTCGAATTGTGAATAAGTCTACCTAAATCATATAGGGCTTTTCGGCTCGTAATGTACTGAGGCTTAGGACAGGTATAGATTTCAAAAATAGTAAGCATCAAATAGTTTCAAGCACGAAAATAGTTTTGCACATCATATTATCCCCTATTCTCCCTCTTAGTAACCTTATCTCGCTCATCAACTTATGTCTCATTCTCTCACCTTCCTTTTTTCTCCACGTAGGAAGTCACAGCCTAATATGACAATCATGGTTAGCTCATGAGTTTTTGTGCACTAATGAACGAGCTTTTCTACTTTTGTGACTTTGTCACATATTTTTCTTTTCCAATACATCTAACTAACAAATGCATTTACTTTTTCAATTACTTTTTCTACTTGTTTTGATTTTCTTCTTGAATTTTTCTTTTGTTCCACATATTGGCTAACCTATAATTATTATATCACACTGATCCTTCCAATTTCACTCTATTTTTACAAAATCTGCCACAATGTCTCTACTTAACCCTCAATACATATGGCCAAACGTCTATAGTCGTGCAGTTCAGGACTAAAGAAAAAAAAAGATAAGTACAAATTGATGTTTTGGCTCGAATTTTGTACAAAGGTTCATCAAGAAGTCTGGGTCAAAAATAGGTACTAAAGATAAATACAGTGGTAACTTATTGGCTCTAGGTGTATTTTAAACAATGTCTTAGGTCATTCCTAGATAACTCAACATTCAAAACTCTAACGAACCAAACAACCACAGATTCGACAATTTATCATTCATAGTAGCATTCTCATTTTTTTGTATTCTCCATATCATTTGGTACATTCAGTTGCTTTAATACCTACTTATAGTGTAATATATAGAACCTAATAGTCTAATAAACAAAAATATAAAATCACCAATCCTCATGCCAAATTTATTGTAAATACAAGCAACCTATGTTCATGCTCGTAACCAATCACTTGTATTTCTACAAGCTCAATCACACAAATGAAAAGAAAAAGCATAAAAATTTAAAACAAATTTTCTATATCACCCCTACACTTTAGATAACACATTGTCCTCAATGTGTAGCCTTCAAAAAATAAGGAAAGAAGTTACCCGATTGATCGTGATAGTTCCATAGACTATTGGTGGATGCTTCCTCTTTCGATCGTTGATCGCTCAAGATTGTTGTGTTTCTTCCATGTGAGGTTCATAAATATATTTTTTTTTTGCAACAGGAAGAAAAACTAACAATTTAATATTACACCTACTCCTAACAAATTAAAATTTTTAAAAATTATCCAAAAATTAATACAATCTTTAAAAATAGAACATAAAAAAATTAGGCATCCTCCTCAAAATCCATTTCATCATCTGCTTCTTCTTCGCCATCCTCTCCTTCCTCTTCACTTTCACGCGCCTCTTACTCTTGCTTAAGATGCATCGGCCCAAACATATCTAGCGTATAATTAGGTACCCTAGCATTGTTCTATCGTGCAAACTCCTGAAATATTGGTCCAATTCTTGCATCCAATGTATCATCCAATCCAACTTTTCATGACTACTCTCTCCAACTTCTTGTTGAGCAATTGATTTTGTTTTCCTTTGAGACGAAGTCGAAGTTGTTGTCGCCTCTTGTTGGCGTTTGTTCCACTCCTTTATCTGATTGGCCCGAATTTCAATATATTATGTAAATAGAGTGTCGCTGATGATGCTTTAAGATGGCTTCATTGATTGTTCTATGGATGCCATTGGAATGCTTGCTTTTTTGCATAAATCCGTCACTAAATGGGGGAATGAAACTACCACTTTCTAGCCACTGACACATCTATTCATATTTTGGTAAATCCATTTCCCGATGCATATTTGTTTTCACTATAAAATAGCATAAAGCAGAATTGCTTGGAAAGAATTGACATTAGATACATTTAAAGTAGGAACAACTCATGTGCATAACAACATTATAGCTTAATGAAAGGAGGTTGGGACATTGGTACATGTGCGATAATTTCATTCGTTCCTTCCTTTAATTAAAATGTTGATAATGTTATCCTTATCTATGTCTGAAAAATATTCTATGTCAATTTCATCAATAAAATAATTTTCATAGTATAAGCCATTATAAAAGTCACAAATAATTTGAGAGGTTACTCGCTCTTCTTTCCCTCGCACAAGTATCGTTTCCCACATATGGCCTTCAATATTCCTAGACTATTGGTCCCGTAAAGATGCATAAAACTCTTGAACAATAGGGACCATAGCAATGTCTTTCAAAACTGTCCAAAAATGTTCCCACCTATGATATCTAACCAAAGGTCATATTTCCTTACAAATAATCATTGACGAATCAAATCCCCTATACTGGATAAAGGTTTTCCCTTGAAGTTCAACAAAGTATTTTCCAACATTCAGGTTTGCAAAAATAGAGGAGTTTGGAACCATCAATTATTCTAGTACATTAGTTCTGTCATAACACTGCATACATAAGAATACGAGGGCCTAGTAAGCAAAGTTAGACACGAAGGGGCTAAATTAACGTAGCATTGCCACTAACAAATTAGAGCTAGGTTGGTTAGCCACCTATCGCCTAAAGATCTAGAATTAATACTATGGAAAAATCCTAAAAGTCTAAACTTGATCTCAACACCAAGTTTCGGGTTCGAGAGTACGGTTACGTGTGAGGAAGTTATAGCACCCCCACAACGACTATCCGAGGATAGTCCTATGGGGTCTTAAGAGCTAGACTTTTTTTTATTTAAGCATATTAATTTCTTAATCTAGGCTAAAATCTTATGGAAATATTAAATAAAAACTCTAAAGAAAATGCTTCCAGTTTACGTGTAACTCAACTAAGATGTGTGCACCAAACTTATCTAATTTAAAACTTAAATTAGAGATTTTTACTTTTAATAGGAATCCGAAAGGATACCTAAATAATTATAGTAAAATACCTTCAATTTTTAAAATGAATTCTATTTTAGAATTCTAAAAAACGAGAAATTACCAATGAATTAAGTGAAATATTAAAACCCATCTACAACTTATTCGATCTTTTATTATTATTTTAAAACATTTAATTAATAATGTTAAACATATCAAGATCTTACGAAAGTATCCTATGTCGGATTTATAGTTTATCTCACTTTAAAATCTTTGATCTAAGGTTTAAATTCATCAAAATCCTAAAATAATATATCTTAAATAATATTTATTAGCTTTCTTAAAATTTTCTAAAATAAAATACTTTGAAAGACCTACTCATGATTTACAATTCACCTACAAAAATATTTAGTTTTAAGATTGAATAAAGTCCTAAAAATATTTACGTATTAATTTACGAGTCTAAAGAGGAATCATATACGATATTTAAAATTAGTTTAAAACCCTAAAAATCCTATATATTATTTATAATTTTCTAGGGTAAATGGTCGATAAGATCATAAGGACTAACCTAAATCCAAATGTAAAAACCTTATGGTTTCATTAAAATGTAACACCTACTTTACTAACTTCATGTCAACAATTATAGGATGGAAAAATAACCTAAAGTTCCCTCTTTTAAAACGAATAGCAATAAAATAGGAAAATTAATTAAATTGGCTAAAGTTAATGAAAAGTTAAAACCTCTTTCAAAAGGGAAATAATAAAAGAAAAGTTAAATAAATGAAATAAATAAGACCTAGACATGATGATGATAATAACAATAATACACCTTATTCATAATACAAAAAAAAGAGAAAGAAATCAAAGTAACATAAATAAATAATATTAAAATGTATGTAAGGAAATGTGTAAAAAACATAAATATATATAGACGTGAAAATAAATAAAGATGAAATAAGAATAAATAAAAATTATACAAGTGTGAATAAATATAAAACATTAAAATAAAGTGCATAATTGACATTAAATATATAAGGTATAAATGCAAATGAAAGGGAAGATATAAGTGTAAATAATTTATTAAATATGGAAACAAAATGACATAGCTTGATTTTTTGTCTAAAATATAAAAAATGTGGAAGACAGAGGACTGATGTAGTAATTAATTTACTTTTAATTTTAAAATTTTAGATTAAATCGAATGTTTAAATAAACAAAAGGGTTACGAGTGTAAATAGGCCGGAAAGTGAGAGCGGTGCTGTAGAAAACGAGGCATTTTTTTAAATTTAAAAAGTAGGGGGAGAATAAATTACCCAAGTTTGGCACCTATAAATGAAAAAAAAAACTATTCAATATTTCATTTTAACCTCATTTTTTTCAAAAAAAAAAAAAAAACCTCTTCCTCTTTCTCTTCCTCCTTCTATGTTCGACATGGATTTACCACCAGAGAGCCAAATGCCTCTTTGGCCTCCGGTTTGGCTATCTGATGGTGGAGCCGCAGCATACAGTGGCCTGAATTTTTTTTTTTTTGTAAAATCAAAGTTTTCTTTAAAAAGTTCACTACTTTTCTTAAAAATCAAAACTTTATTTTGAAATAGTTGAAAAATATCAAAACTTTGTTTTAAAAAATTTTAAAATTTTCCTTTAAAATAACTAAAAAACAGATTTTGATTTTAAAAATCTAAACTTTCTCTTTTTTTAAAAAATATCAAAAATTTTCCCAAGATCAAGACTTTTTTTTAAAAAAACATTTATTTTAGAAAGGGGAAGGGAAAAACGGGATTTTTGGGGCTCCTAGGGGAGGAGGATCGACGTTCCAATGACGTCCCCTTTATTGGAGCCCAAACTCAATCTCTCAAGATATTTATATGGCAAAAAAAAAAAGAAAAGAAAAGAAAAAATAAAGAAACTAGAATGCTTGTTGTTGTTGTTGTTGTTGTTGTTGTTGTTGTTGTTGTTGTTTACCTTTTTTTTTTTAAGAACAAAATATGAAAAGCCTCCTCTTTTTTCTTTCATTTCATTTCATCTATATATATTGTTTTTAATCTTGTTTATTTGTAAAAAAAGATAATAATAATATTTAGTAGTAGTAGTAGTAGTAGTAGTAGTAGTAGTAGTAGTAGTAGTAGTAGTAGTAGTAGTAGTAGTAGTAATGATAATAATAATTTGGGCCCTTGACAGACCCAAAAAGGAAAGAAAAATAAAAGAAAAACAAAGGTCTCAAATTGACCAAAATCGGGTGGCCTTCGAACGGCCCAAGAGAGAACAAAAATTTAAATAGGCTTCCTATTAGGCTTGGACAAAAATGGGTGTCTACAGCTGCCCCTGTTTGTTCGTGGCTTGTGTAGCAAAAAAACGTACAAAGACGTAAACACCTAACAACTATCAAATACCACTCAACATCGTAGTAAAAAGGAATAACGGATTTTTGCAATTACCAAAATCGAAACAGATCAAATCATATTATGGTATCCAAAACTAGAAAAGTAGATACCAAACCATCAAAACATGAAGAGTGAAACAAGATAGATCTCACAACCAAATATTTGAAATGAGAATGCAGAAGAAATGTAAATAGACCTGACACCTATGCCTTCATATACAATACAATGAAAAGTAAATAGACTTTCACACCTGTGCCTTAAATGGAATGAAAAGTAAATGGACTTTCACACCTGGGCCTCTAAATGCATTGAAAATTCAACGGACCTCCACACTTGGGCATCTAAATGCAATGAAAATTCAATGGACCTCCGCTCCGGGGTCTCTAAATGCAATGAAAAGAAAATGGACCTCCGCACCTGGGTCTCTAAATACAATGAAAAGTAAATGGACCTCCACACTTGAGCCTCTAAATGCAATAAAAATCAAATGGACCTCCACACTTGGGCCTCTAAATGCAATAAAAAGTAAATGGAACTCCACACCTGGGCCTTTAAATGCAGTAAAAAGTAAATGGACCTCCATACATGGGCCTCTAAATGCAATGGAAAGTAAATGGACCTCCACACTTGGGCCTCTAAATGCAATAAAATGTAAATGGGCCTCTACGCCTGGGCATCTAAATGCAATGAAAAGTAAATGGACCTCCACTCCTAGGTTTCTAAATGCAATGAATGTTTTCCTTTCTTCCTTTCTTGAATTTTTCATAAAATGTAATCATTTTGAGAATCATGTTTTTAGGTTGAAAAAGATCAAATCCCTATCCGCATACAACAGATCATGAAAATCAAATTCCATGGGATATCACCTTAACAAATTTCAAAATGATTTTATAACTCATAAATTAAATTCTCAAATGATAATTCACTTAACAAACTTGGTACTACAGATTTCATAAATCCACCCTTGAAACATTAATTTCTTGCATCGAGACTTAACTCGTTAATTCTCGTGAAGCCGAATCTCCTTTTCCTAACTTTGGATTGTTCCAACTGTGAACCCTGTACCATGCTCTTTTGCAAAATTGCATCTTAAAGTAGATATTCTTCAATATAGTTCATTTCTCTTGCTCTCTCTTTATTTTTTTGAATTCTTTTTTTTTTTTCTTGATTTAAGCAAAATTCTCTTTATATAGACTCTTACATTCTCCAAGTAGATTGATTCCCTAATTTAAATCAGCCATGAGCAAGTAGAGATGGACTTTTTCCAAGGTTATAGTGTCGGATCGAGTTTAGGTGCCAAAGAAAAGGCTAAAATAGGCTCAAATAGATGACTTTAGGGCTCGTACCGAAAGATCAATTTCTTCTGGAAATCTTCATTATCCTCTAGGGCATCTCATATCTTTTTTTTTTTAGAAATCTCTCTAGATTGCTCATTTATGAGTTTTCACCCTAGAGTTCATCTCCTTCTTTTATGCTCTTAAAGACGTCACAATTTTCCAAGGATTAAATTCTTGATTTGAACAAACATATTCAATCAAAATGGTCTTTTAAGGGTTGTAATATGGTTAGAGGGTTAAGGGTCAATCAGAGAAAGGTTTTCAAGGCTAAAATATATATTATGTGAAAGCGTATAAAAACCATGAGGAGTTATTTTGAATTTTTGATTGCTCCTTCCATCTCTCAATCATTTTTCTTCGCTTTTTCTCCTTTCTATTTCATTTATTCTTTTTGTTTCTTATTTCTTCTATTTTCTTTTTTCAAAATGAAATCAAGAATTTAGAATTTTGGTTTCATTTTTCATGATATTTCTTGTCAATCCATGATGTTCGATGGATTATTTTAATTATGGTTCAGAAAGAAGATACATCAGGCTCAAAATGGGGTAGCAAGGGATATAATTTTCTCCAAATGACGAGGAGAACAAAAGAATGCCATTTATAATTTCAAAATAGGGTTAATCTCATCAGAAAGGTCATTCTTGGGAATTGCCCATCTTTTCAATTTGAATTGTGCATAATCTCATGTTTTTCTCATAATGTTGTAAAATCATCGATCCATACCCAAAACCTCACAAATTTTCCTCCAACGTGAGGGGTGATTCTTCGGCAAAGGTCAATTTTGAATAAACAAGATGGGCCGAAGTGGTTAACAGAGGATGAAATTTTCATCAAGTGAAGGATATTTCAAAAATTTCATTCGTCACTTTGAACATGGCCAACGTATTAAGTAATTAACCTTAAGGAAAATGCAAGATTTCAAGGAAAAACGTAACCTCAAACGTGATGCACAAAGAAAAGCAAAACAGAAAAAGCCAATATTAATTAATGTGAATAACTCTTTAAAAACAATCAAGCTTAGTTTTTAAGCAAAGTATTTTTCACTACATTAGAATTTACAGGGTTCGACATCTTGTCTCCGTCTATTTCAGCGAGAACCAATGCTCCACTGGAGAAAGCTTTCTTCACCACATACGGTCCCTCCCATTTTGGCGTCCATTTTCTCCGATGATCATGAACATATGGCAGAATCATCTTCAGTACCAAATCCCCTTCTCTGAACTACCTTGGTTGCACCTTCTTGTTACAAGCCCTCATCATTCTTTGCTGATACAACTGGTCATGACATAAAGCTGCTAATCTATTTTCCTCAATTAAATTCAATTGCTTATATCTCTCTTGCACCCATTCAGCCTCCTCCAGTCGCACCTCTCTTAACACTCGTAAAGATGGGATTTGCACTTCGATAGGTAAAACGACCCCCATGCCATACGCTAATGAAAATGGAGTAGCTCTAGTCGAAGTCCTCACTGATGTACGGTATGCGTAGGGAGCAAAAGGGAGTTTCTCATGCCAATCCCTATACGTTTATGTTGTCTTGGAAACAATCTTCTTAATATTCTTGTTTGCGACCTCGACTGCCCCATTCATTTTTGGACGATATGGCGCAAAATTGTAATGATTGATCTTAAATTGTGCACAAACCTCTTTTATCAAGGCATTGCCCAAGTTCTTTCCATTGTTTGAGATGATCCTTCTTGGTAAACCGTACCAAAAAATGACCTCTTTTTTTTAGAAATTTAAAGATTACTGATTGAGTTACATTGACATATGAAGCGGCTTCGACCCAGTTGGTAAAATAATCAATCACTAAGAAGATGAAACGATGTCCATTTGATGCTTTCAGTGTGATGGGGCCTATTACATCTATGCCCCACATTGAGAACAGCTAAGAAGGTGCCAAGACATGAAGATTGGTAGGAGGAGCGTTAATATTGTCTATATAAATCTGGTATTGAAGACATTTTTGAGCATAATTTAAACAATCTCGTTCCAACGTCAACCAAAAATATCCAGCCTTCATGATTTGCCTGCCATCATATGTCCATTAATATGTGCTCCACATAGTCCATCATGGATTTCCTTCATTATTTGATTCGCCTTTTTTATGTTAACACATCTCAACAGGGTTTGGTCACATCTCTTTTGTACAAAAACTCATCGTCCACGTAGAAACCCATAGCCAGCCTTCTAATTATTTGTTTATCATTTTATGAGGCACAATTCGGGTATTATTGGTATTACAAATACCGTTTAATGTCAACATACCACGATTTCCCATCCGTTCCAAATTCTACTCCCGCGTAGTGGGTTAGCCAGTCCTTGACCTTTAGCTGTATAGGTTGCACTTCTGTTTCGGATCCTACTTTGAACATGGCAGCTAGAGTAGCTAATGCATCTGCTAACTGGTTTTTTTTCTTGGCAAATGACAAAATTGAACATTATCAAAATCTTTGATCAATCTATGCACATATGTTTGATAGTGAATCAGTTTGGAGTTCCTTGTTTCCCATTCTCCTCTTAATTGGTAAACAAATAATGTTGAGTTACCAAAAACTTTTAAAACCTTGATCTTTTTCTCAATGGCAATTTAAATAGTCAAAATGCATGTTTCGTATTTAGCTACATTGTTAGTACTAATGAACATCAATTTAGCTATAGCGAGAAAATACTGGCCACTTGGGGAGATTAGTACTACCCCAACCCCATGCCCTATCATGTTGGATGCTCCATCGAAATACACCTACCAAATTTCTTCTTCGCACTTCAAAATTAACATGATCTCATCGTCTGGGAAATCAAAACTCATGGGTTCGTATTCTTTTTTCGCACAATCCGCTAGAAATGCCGCGACTATGCTTCCTTTTATAGCCTTTTGGGGCACGTGGACGATATCATACTCAAACAATACCACTTGCCAATGAGAAACTATTCCTGATAATGATGGCTTCTCGAAAATGTACATCAAAGGGTCGAACTTTAAGATGAGGAAGGTAGTGTGATACAACATGTATTGCCATAGTCGACGCGCGGTGCATGCTAAAGCACAACACATCTTTTCCAGATGGGAATACTTCGCTTCATATTCAGTGAACCATCTTGTTTGAACCATCTTCTTGCCGTAGAACACAACTTATAGAATTGTCCAGCACTACCAAATACAAAATCAAAGGTCTTCTAGACACAGGAGGAATCAAAATTGTTGGCTTAGCCAAATAATTTTTTATTTTCTCAAACGCTTTTTGACAACCTTTAGTCCATTCACCATCGCTATCCTTATGTAAGAGCTTGAAGATGGGATCACATTTATCCATCCATTATGAGATAAAAAGAGACACGTAATTTAACCGTCCCAAAAAACCTCTTACCTCATTTTGTGTTTTAAGGGGTGTCAAATCTTGAATTGCTCGAACTTTTTTTGGATTTATTTCAATTCCCCATTCACTCACTACGAAACCTAATAGCTTCCCTAACTTTACCCCGAAAGTACATTTTGTTGGATTCAATCTCAATTTGTGTTTTATCAATCTTTCAAATAGTTTGTGGAGGTTTTCCACATGACTTTTGTCCCTAGCAGACTTTTCTATCATATCATCATCATAAAATTCAATATCTTTAAGCATAATATCATGAAACAGTGTCACCATTGCTCGTTGATACGTGGCCCCAGCATTTTTTAGACTAAACGGGATGACCCTATAACAAAAAGTTCCCCAGGTCATGATGAATGTAGCCTTTTCCATGTCCTCCCTCACCATTTTGATTTGATTATACCCTGAGAATCCATCCATGAAAGAGAAAACACAATGTTTAGCAGTGTTAACCATTAGTGTTCCTATATGAGGTAATAGATGCACTTTCAGTCTTTCCCATCCTTTTAGGCATTGGTACAATGTTCGCCACCCATTCTGGGTGTTTAGCTACTTTCAGAAATCCCACATCGAATTGTTTCTTGACCTCTTCTTTAATCTTTAGCAGCATTTCAGGTTTCATTCTTCTCAACATCTGGCATATGGGCTTGCAATCTGATTTCATAGGTAGCTTGTGTTCCTTGATATTGGTGTCCAAACCCGGGATATCTTAGTATGACCATGCAATCACATCTAAGAACTCAATAAGTAGATCCTTCAACAATTGAATTTGTTATGGCATGAGAGTGGTTCCAATCCTAATTTTCTTTCTTGTCTCATCATCACCTAGATTGATTAAATTTGTTCCCTCCAAGTGGGGTTCTATAAACTTCTTTTCTTGTTCAACTAGCCTCAAAAACTCATTTGGTACAACTTCCTCCTCTTCCGTCTCATGATCGTTATAGTGAACATAATTATGAGAATTTGATTCAAATATTTCATTTGGATCATTCATAAATTCATGATATATATTCCTGAAATAATTATAAGTATGTATATTGGTGTATGAATGAAAACGATTGAATGAATAAAAGTGACTAGGACATGATCTAAATCTAATTTTGTTCAAGACAAAACGATTTTACATGGATTTTTGAAGGAATTTAAATTAACTAAACGATATTAAACTTTGATATAAAAACTCTTAAAAACGATTATATCTCGGAGGACTCAAAGATAGCAAGTAACAGTATGAGCTACCAGTTGTCCAAAGATAGAAGGTTCGAAAACTTTTCAGCTTACAAAGTTTTTTTGTTTCATTTTTCATTCATACCTAAAGAAAATCCTAACTGATTCTATTGCCATGAGGAAAATATCTACTCGACGTTCTTATTTTTCCTCCTCATGAGCTTGATGAACTTCTGGTAATGTGCCTGAGCCACCTCTAAAAATTCCATTGTAGGCTCGTTCCTAGTTGTAAAAGGGGAAGATTTTGTTTTGAGTTTTTCAATCTGTTCACATATTTCTTTGGCTTGTTGAGCGAAAACATGACCTTCCTTGTGTATTGCTTCAAACACTTCTTGTCAGCTTACTACCATTTGTTCCATCGCGATATAACGCTCCCCAAGCGCCGTATATTCTTTCGTGACCTCTTTGTTTTGCTCTTCTTTTGTCTTTAAGTCTTTAGTGAGACAAAAAATTTCCTCTTCTAGAACCTCAATTTCAGCAGTTTTCTCATTAGCTCCAAGTTCACTCTTGTTCTCGCACTTTCTAGAGTTTATTAGCCCAAAGACTCGGATCTGCCTTCAAGCTTTGAATCTAAGCGAACAAGTCAGATCTTTCTAATTGATGTCGTTCTAATTGTATTCTTAGTTCTTCCTCTCTTCCCGTTATGTCTAACCGGTGTTGCTACTACTGTCTCATGATTTCTTCATCATTTTCCTTTACATAAGCCTAATGATGCTCTCGTTGTCGTCTGACCTCTTTATCTCTACCCCTCAAACGCATCTCTAAATTGCATATCCTATTTGTTAGCTTGGCTACGTCATCTAAGACCTTCCTCTTTCCCTTGAACTGCGCTGACACGGAGATTTTGCTTCTTTTTAGGCGCTATTGGATATACATTTCTTAGGGGGAATGGTTGAAAAAGGTTCCTGATTGCAAGCTCTAATTTTAACCCCACTTGATTTGTATCTCTTCCAATTTCTTCCAAAATCCCAGGTCCCGAACCGAAGCTTCCACCCTGTTTAAACCAGCTGTAGCAGGTACACATTGATCATACCCGTATTGGATCAGAACCATCAACGAGGAATAACTGATAGCTCCCCATATGCCAATTAATGGAACCACAAATGACCACCACACCCAATGATTACTATGCTCCGAATCATCCATGGATCCCTCCATTCTATTTCTTGGTATGTTAATGTACTAAGGAACAAACACCTGACGAAAGCGCTTATAAGGGCACCTAAAATTGCTTTTCATCTATACAAATAACAACTATGTGCATTCTAAGAAATGCCCATTTCCTTTTCTTCTGATGAAATTGAGTGAAATGATGGTTTCAGCTCAGATTGCTGAAGCAGGATTCACCCTTTTTTCAATTTGAAACAGAAAATCAGCTAGCTTTACACTCACATATCCCAAAGCTTTAGGGAACATAATCAAACCGTATACGGAAAATGCGAACATTTCCAAATGTCTATCACCGTTGGCATTTCCCATAGCATCCCTAATGTCGGACTAGGAAATGCAGGGACCATTTTTATCTTTTAATCTTGCTTTCACCATATCTATAGGTACTCCCATCAAATTGGCTAAGGGTCCCCGAAAATCAATGTTCTGCTTCCAACATATCTTGAACAGGTCTCTAAAGTCATAGTGGATATAGTTAATACCGTATCCACTTCATTAAATGTAAAACACCTATAATTGGGATCCCAAAAACGTACCATAGTCTTCAACAGGGCATCATCCGGTTTAATGAACAGAATTTATGCTACATCACCATACTTGTCCCAGAAGCGCATTTTCTTTGCCTCGTCCCATGATTGTTATATTCCCTTTAACTCATCTTCACAATTCCTCCTACAGCCCATGCGGACTATCTTAGGCAGGCTCAAGTCAAAACTAGCTATTTGGCAATCACCTTCTCTACTCTGAGTATCCTCTAACATTCTCGCTATTATCCCTATATTTTTTACCCCATGCCGAACAACTGAATCTTCTCAAAGTGTGTTCATGTCGAATATAGATGTGATACTATGCCCTATGTATTTAAATGATGCATGAATTATGCCATGGAGAAACAGGACACAAGAAAAACAAAGTCAGTAAAAAAAATAAAGTCAAATGAAAAAAAAAGAAATTAAATCATAAAGCATTGAGAAATATTCAAACACAAAACATACGAATAAATGCTCATGAGGTCCTATAGGGTATTATTACGAGGGGTAAGGTACAGCTCTTATGTCTAGACTTCACATTTAAAATGGTCATTACATGCTAGCTTACGACTGACTCTAATGCACGGGGAACCCAAGGCTTAAATATGACATTCATAGGGCCTTTAAAAAGGGTCGGCCCTTGGGTGGTAAGACTTTCATAGGGTACACGGTAGCATTTGCTACACAAACATCTATGTCCATCTTAACCATAAAGTAGTCCTTAAACTTATGTGGTGACATATTGCCACATGAAAGCCTAAGGCTACTCCTCCTAAATGGGATGGGCCCGGTTGTAGGACTGAAAACAAGATGCAACATGAATGAGAATTATAACTGCCCCACAACAGTAGAGTCGACATACGCATTAATCAATTTCATCGATAAAAGAATACACAAACACATTGGCATACATATCAAAATAGGAAATGCAAATGAAATGAACAAATAAATCAATATTTAACACATATTCAACAATTTAAAACGACATTAGACAATTACATAAATTCATACATCAATAAATAAATCTAATATGCATTAATACTAAAAACCTAACTCTCAATTAGTCGAATCACTAACATCCCCCGTGGAGTCGCCAAGCTGTCATAACGTTGCCTACATAAGAGTACAGCGGCCTAGTAAGCAAAGCTAGACACGGAAGGCCTAAATTAATGTAGAGTCACCACTAACCAATTAGGGATAGTTTGCTTAGCCACCTATCGTCTAGAAATCAAGAATTAATACTATGAAAAAATCCTAAAAGTCTAGATTCGATCTCATCACCAAATTTCGGGTTTGAGAGTACGGTTACATGTGGGAAAGGTTATAGCACCCCCACAACGCCTATTAGGGGATAGTCCTATAGGATCTTAAAAGCTAGATTTTTTTTTATTTAAGCATATTAATGTCTTAATCTAGGCCAAAATCTTATGGAAATCTTAAATAAAAACTCTAAAGAAAATGCCTCCAGTTTACTTGTAACTCGACTAAGATGTGTTCACCAAAATTATCTAATTTGGAACTTAAATTAGATATTTTTACTCTTAATGGGAACCCTAAGGGATACCTAAATAATTATAGTAAAATACATTCAATTTCTAAAATTAATTTTAATTTAGAATTCTAAAAAACATAAAATTACCAATGAATTAAAAGAAATATTAAAACACATCTACAACTTATTTGATATTTTATTATTATTATTATTTAAAATATTTAATTAATAACATTGAACCTATCAAGATCTTACGAAAGTATCCTATGCCGGATTTATAGTTTATCTTACTTTAAAATTCTTGATCCGAGGTTTAAATTAGTCAAAATACTAAAATAATATATCTTAAATAACATTTATTATCTTTCTTAAAAGTTTCTAAAATAAAATACTTTGAAAGACCTATTCATGATTTACAATTCACCTACAAAAATATTTAGTTTTAATCTTGAATAAAGTCCTCAAGAATATTTACACATTAATTTAAGATTCTAAAGAGGAATCATATACGATATTTAAAATTAGTTTAAAACCCTAAAAATCCTATATATTATTTATAATTTTCTAGGGTAAATGCAAAATAAGATCTTAAGGACTAACCTAAATCCAAATGTAAAAACCTTATGGTTTCATTAAAATGTAACACCTACTTTACTAACTTCATGTCAACAATTATAGGATGGAAAATGACCTAAAGTTCCCTCTATTAAAACGAATAGTAATAAAATAGGAAAATTAATTAAATTGGCTAAAGTTAATGAAAAGTTAAAACTCTTCCAAAAGGAAATAATAAAAGAAAACTTAAATAAAAGAAATAAATAAGACTTTGACATGATGATGATAATAATAACAATAATATACCTTATTCATAATACAAAAAAAAAGAATCAAAGTAACATAAATAAATAATATTAAAATGAATGTAAGAGGAATGTGTAAAAAACATAAATATAAATAGATATGAAAATAAATAAAGACGAAATAAGAATAAATAAAAATTATACAAGTGTGAATAAATATAAAAAATTAAAATAAAGTGCATAATTGACATTAAATATATAAGGTATAAATACAAATGAAAGGGAAGATATAAGGTATAAATACAAATCACAGTAACACACTCTGGACTTTTTGATTTCTGGGTATACTAGCTTTGATGTCATGACTCACAAAGTACGTGTCATGACATCGAAAGGATTCCCTCAATTTCATCAAATCTGCCTTCTATGTGGCAACACGGGGTTACCGTGTTGCGAAACTAGCTTTGTTTTCACCAAAAATTCCAATTTCTAGAGTGTTACGATTTCTTATAAAAACATGAGTTTGATAAAAATTAAAATCTATACTAAACAGTTAGCTAAATGTACAATAATTTACAAAAAAGTTAAATATCAATTCAAAATAATTTATGTTTTTGTAACACCCCAAACTCGGCTTAGACGTTATGGCCAAATTTGGCGATGTCACATGGTAGTGTTTTTCGAAAGAATGACAGTATTTTGTGTCAATTCCAGGAGATGTCGTTCATTTTCAAAAAGTAATTCATAAAGTTACTCTCTTTCAAAATGTTATTAATTTTCAAAACGTCACTTATTGTAGAAACTTTTTAAAATAGTTGCATATTTGAGTGAATTTTGTTAAAGCGTTTGGTTTTTTTTTGAAAACTCGATTATCCTTACTACTAGCAATTATAAATCAAAACAATAAAAATCTCAAATTAAAAATATAAATCCAAAGAGGACATGATACAGTAAAATCCCCAACATAAAATCAAAATCAAAATTAAGCACTTAAATTGAATGAAGTAGGTCGAGTGGCCACCGCTGAGTCCTCCGCCGCACCGATCCTCCCATGACTGGGGATTACCTGTACAGATAAATTAGAAGGGTGAGTTTACAAAAACTCAGTGTGTAATCCCATATATACAAGCAGACAGAAAGCAATCACAATCTGGGCCTAAGCCCTTTTTCAGTATCAGATCCAATTTCAGTTAGGGTCTTAGCCCATTTCAGTACAGGTGCAGTCATGCATTAAGGCCTTGGCCTATTACAGTATCAATAATCAGTACAGTATCAGTTATGCGATCACAAAATCCTACCCAGCCAGCCTTTACACTCCATCTCCATCCAACCCTGCACTCCATGTGGGGATATAATCAACCCACCAATCCCTACACTCCAAGTAGCACCGAATGCAGCACAATACAGTAATATGTAGCTAAGCTGCCAGTAAGTTAGGCTCAAAGCCTTTCAGTACACTTCCTCCGATCAATATAAACCCATTCCCATGCAATGCATCATACAATCATGTCATGTCAAATCATGGTATCATACATGCATTCAGTACAGTTTTAACAGCATACTCAATATACAGTCATAAATATATATATCGTACATGGATATAATACTCATTCAGTCAATTAGAGGTCTAGGTAAGCTTATCGACCCTACAGTAGGTTCACAGTCGTCTTGGGCGACTCGTGCAACCTTAACATCAAAACAGTAAATAATAGCCCACGTGCCCATGTTGTCGACCCGTGTGGGCCCACACAACCCAAAATGACCTTGGCTACGTGGATCACACAGCCTATCCCAATAATCCCAAACGCCCGTGTGGTTCACCCGTGTAGGCCCATATGCCTGTGTGGCCCACACGGCCCAATTCGGTCCGGCCTGTGTATCATACACGATCAGCCTCGTCGATCACATGCCCATGTTTGATCACAAGGCCAACCACATGGTAGGCCATACGCTCGTGTGGTGTAGACAGTCTCACTTTTTGGCTTTTAGCCGATTTTAGTCTCCAGTGTTGCGATTACACACCTGGTCTATTTTTATTGCTAACCCAACCACGAGCACTCCAAGGCCTCAAACGAAAACAGAAAGGTGATTCCCTACTGCCAAAGTGTCAATCAACAGCCCACTGCTCTTTAATCGAATCCGAATGCGCAAAAATGTAAACGACTATTGAAAAAGGCAAAGACAGAGGCCAAAGGAACAATAATTTGACTGCAACCAAGTAGGAAACAGAAGTAACCTTCCAATCAGTCACTTTTAAACGAAACATTAAGAACAAACAATTTCCAGATACTATAGACAACCTTACCTTCGACGAACCATAGTGGATTTGCAATTAAACGGCATCGCCCAGAATTTCTAAAGTTGCCTAAAGGTCTTCTAACCAGAAATAGAACTCCCATTAGACAAAGAACAACAATAGGATGGAAGCTATAATAGCAAAACTTACGGTCACTGCTCAAAGATATTGAAGAAACAAATTGCGACCACAAAAAGAAAAAGATTATGAAACGAAAGAAATCTGCAGCAAACAGGAAAAGAGGGAATCGACAGAACCAAGAGAATAAAATAAAAGAGAAAGACGGAGAGGGGAAAAGTAAAGGAAACTTTGGGCAGGAGAGAATGAACAAAGAAATTCAGCTTTAGCAAAATTGGGGAAGGAAAAACCGAATTTTGAAAAAAAAGAATCTAATCCTATCACAATCCCTTAATTTCTCCTATTTTTACTCCTTAAATCTCTCCACATGACTCCCCACTCAACCCAAACACCCTAAATCGTCCAACCTCTCACACATCTCAAACACTCAGTATTTTACCACATTTCAAACTCTTTCACGGCACAAGAATAAAAAAATCCCCCTTTCACGTATAGGGATTCGAACTCAAGACCCCCAGCACACTGACACTCCACTTAACCACCAGACCAGCAAGCCCATTCTAACATATTTTACCAACATATATTTATAAGCCTACTGATTAGAGATAGGGGTTTATTCATTTAAAAAAAATTTTGCCCAAGCTAATGCTTGAACTTGGGACCTCTCAAACACTTCCTAGAACACTTAACCACTGAAGCAGACATACAATTGTGTCACAAACACATGAAAAAATATATAAGAGATTTTGGGGCGTTACAATCTTACTATCAGATTCATCCGACAGCATCATTAATTCACAGATAGATGATTCTTCAGTTCTATCTGTATTGGTCCATTGTCTGTCGTGCCATTCCACCTTTGTCTGCTTACCCCTTTTTTTAAACTTGTTTTTTTGTCCTTCATGGATTAAAGGAAGTATGTCCAGTGACTTAGGAGTGTTAAAAATAAATAATTCGTTACACTAATCCCTTAACTTCCTCCTACTTTTCTCGCTCAATTGGTGACCACGTTTAAAAGTTTCAGTCTCACCATTGATCTTCATGGTTATTCATTTTTTTCTAAATCAATTGTGGACCTTGAGGTGGCTAAGAAAGGTCTTCCTAACATGATCAATATCTCTCAATCTTCCTCAAAGTCTAGAACAACAAAGTTCACTAAGATAATAAAGTTGCACACTTTGACTAACGTATCTTTTAATATTCCTTTTAGATGTAATGAGGATATATTGGCCAACTATAGTGTTATCTGGATTTTTTTAGCTCCCATAACTCGAGTTTTTCAAAAATGGATAGGGGCATTAAATTAATACTAGCTCCTAGGTCACATAGAGCTCTATCAAAATGGATGCTCCCTATCTCTATGGGAATCATAAAACTTCCTAGCTCTTTCACCTTTTGGGGAACCTTTCTCGAGATAATAACACTACAGGAAGCGCATATAGTAACTTGTTCACCTTCTTTAATTTTCCCACGCTTACACATAATTTCCTTTAAAAAATTAGTGTACTTAAAAAATTTCTCAATTAATTCGATCAAGTGTAGGTCAACGTTTAATGTTTTGAAAAAGTTCAGAAAACTTACAAACTCATCTTCATCCCACTTTTGCTTCTCTTCTAGCCTTGAAGGGAATGGTATCATTGCAACGACAGAATCTTTAGTTGTTTCTACCTCTAGCTCTACTGCCAGTGCAACTACGTCCTTTGGTTTAGGTCTATTGTCAGCTTCTAGGGGTCTCTCTTGAAGTTCATTAGTATTCTAAATATTTACCTCCTGAATTGGGTTTTCTGGGCTACTCAGTACTTTACCCGATCGAAGCGCTAATTCTTTCACGTGCTCATTCCCTTCTCTACGAGGGTTATTTTCAGTATTACTAGGAATACCTGTGCAAATTTTCTTTTTTATATCCTCCATCATGCTTATCAATTGGCTCACCTGATCTTCAATTTTAGTCAATGTTTTCGTTGAATTGGTGTGCTCAGGTTGTACCTATTTCACATTTGATCTCATTGACTGCACCTCCCCTTCGATTCTATCCAGACGTTGACCACATACAGTATGGTCATTTGGGTTGGCCCTTTCCTAGGGTTCTATAAATGAGGTTGATAATTAGAATTTTTAACTTGATTCGAGCTATTATCTCCTTCTTGATTTTCTCCTCATTTTAGATTTAGGTGATCTATTCATCTAGGATTGTATGTATTCGAATAGGGGCTTCCACCCCTATTCCCGATATAGTTCACGTCTTCGGTAAGATTGTTAATATAATGGAAAAGTGGTTTGTCTCCTCCATTGATAGATGATACACTCTTCCCAACCACTATTTGGTTGGTTTTTTCCACTAGCTATTGATATATATCGTCCTCCTGGACAGCCTTCACTGTAGATGGTCTTTAGCCGTATATATGTATATCATTTAGTTGGCTAGTGGCAGAATTCATCACCATAATTTTTATCAATTCGTACGCATCCTCGTATGTTCTATTAATTAAGGCTCCTCCTGTTGCTCCATCTAATCTTGACCTCAAATACACATCCAACCTGTTTTAGAAAATTTACAGTCATAACCACTTAGGTAATCTGTGGTGTGGGCATTTCTAAATTAGCATCTTAAAATGCTCCCATGCTTCGTGAAAGTTTTCCCCTTCTAACTGTTTGAACATTGAAATTTCCCTTCTTAGCTGGACTGTCTTGCTAACGGAGAGGAACTTTTGATGAAATTTCCCTACGAGCTCATCCCATGTCGTGATTGATCCTGGTGTCTACGAATCTAGCCAAGAAAAGACGTTATCAATTAATGAAAAGGGGAACAACCGAAGACGAATAGCATCATCACTGACCCCATTGTATTTGAAGGTATCACAAAGCTAGAGGAACCATTTTAAATGTTGACTCAAATCCTCTATCATTATTCCGTGAAACTGCAAACTGTTCTGATCATTTGGATCATAGCTAGTTTAATCTCGAAATTATTGGTCGTGATAGTTGGCCTCGTTATACTCTCTTAAACCATATCTAGATTCGATAGCACCTACTCCCTCAAAGTCCTCTCGTTAAGCGCCATATTTAGATTTACGGATAGCTATGGTGGTGGTCTAAATAGTTAGCCTCGTCGAACAGCGGATTCTCACATGGTACATTGCCTAAAGCAGGAAGTGGATCTTGCATCTGCTGTTGTTGTTGTCGACGATTTCTTCGAATTATTCGCTCAGGATCTTTGACTAGCTTTATAGGTATTCCCCTACTACAATTCATACATTATACCTAAAAAGATAATATTAGTATAAACAATAAAATTAAATACACAACTATAACATAAAAATTTCCTAAGTATTCTATTGTTATGCACAAATTAAAGCTAATATAGTGGTGTTGCCTCCCCAGAAATGGTGCCAATAACTTGCTCACCTCTAGATGTGTCAATGTCCAGAGTAGAAATCCTGTATAAAATATATGAAAAAGTGGTATCCGCAAGTATACGGGTCAGGTTTTATAGTTACAACGGAGTAGGTGAGTACTCCAAGGATCGTACCCAAGGGAGGTGGGCACTAAATTAATTCTAATCTAAGCATAAGTAGATCTAATTAAAAATTTAATCTAATTATATTATGGAGAATTAAAAGGAGAGTTTTTAATAAACTATACTAATAATAAGTAGGATCATAAATGAAAAACAAGAAATCAAATAAGAAAATATATATCAAATTTGGGCATGGGTGATTAGCTTGCTTTGGTAATCTTAATCAATTGTCATCTCGGGTTTTCTTATTCAATCAACTAGTTAATACCCCAGTAAGATATTCTGATACATCCACTAAAATACTGAGTCGATAAGAACTACTTATCTTCTAACCTCACTGTCTAGACCAGTTCAGGGTTAAGGTGTTCACGGAAAGGCTATACCAATTTTGGGTTAATTCTCACCTTGATGACTTCCTAGGATTGTCAGGCCCAGGGTTTAGGTTCTTCCTTTCCTGAACAGCTGATCCATTAAGAAGACCAACAAAATAGTTAATTATTCATACCTTCACTCATTAATCCCCCCATAGGAGGATTAGTTCCTCATGGATCTAGTAAACAATATAAACTTGAATGAAAGAATGAGCATAAAGAACAATTTCAAAAATAGAGTTCAGAAAAAGCCTGGTTGTATTGAACTTCAGCACAGAATCCTCACAGAGTTTGAAAATGATTTCAAAATCTGATTTCTCCCTAGAAGTAAATAACAAGAACAAGAATAAGAATAAAAACTAAAAACTAAAACCTAAAAGAAAAGGAAAACTAAAGAGTAAAATTTACAGAGAAAATTATACAATGACAAAAGGTGTCTATAACATCTGTTAATTGAGCCTATTTATAGACTTAGAATGGTCGCCATCCTTAACCCTAGGTCGGCTGACATTTTTGAGCTTAAATTTGGATTGTACGGACCAAAACACCCCTGGCTCGTATTAATTCCCCATACCAAGGCAGTATGCTCAGCTTTAGGGTGTTTTCATGGGTACGTCACAACATCCTCAGGCTGTGTCGCGACATTGAAGGTAGTCTTAAACTTCTCTTATTCTACTCGCTATGTTGCGACATCACATGCTCTGTGTTGCAACCTAGTGACCAGTAAATGCGCCTTCTAATGGTGTCCTGCACACTCACAAAGTATAGTAGCTCACCCTTAGGCCTCATTCGACCCTTAAGGCCACTAAAAGGCTCAACTTACACATTTTATTATACTTTAACTAAACTTGTTGGAATGTAATTAAAACACAACTCAAATGCTTATATTCAAGCTCCTAAAGTGAGAAAACTAGTTTAGTCTACTACACTGAATTACGGCAGATCAGTCATACCCTAGGAAACAATCATACAATCATGCATACAGAGCACTTCAAATCCGGCAAACTTACCGAGCTTGCCCTTGCTTCAACAAGCTCAACTTAGCTTGTTCTGATACCAAACCAATGTAACACCTCAAACCCGGCTTAGAACTTACGACCCGAATTTGACAAGCTATATTAGCTACCAAGGTGACTCTCCTTTGACTCCCAACCTAACCTTCAACACTCCACTTAAGTCTTAATAAAAGTTATGCTAACTTAAAACACAATAGCAAAAAATAGAAAGAAAACATGTGAGCTTCACAAATAAACATAAGCAGGTTTGTATGCCTCATAACATCTTTCCTAAGAGTTCATAGCACAACTTAGACTTTTCAAACTACAAGTTAGTTCGCATGACAAGAAAACATATGATTTTACAGTTTAGTTTTGGGCATAGGTATGGCTCACATACTTATCAGACTCCTCATGAAAACACATAATACAAGAGTTATTATATTTCAAACGGGTTCGCCATATCTTACCAGTGGTTCACATGTAATAAAATAATCATAATAGGGGTGTACGCATGTAATTAAGGTTCACATCACTTACATGTGATCCCTTACATTTCTAGGTTCGTAGAGTCAAGGGTACTCGTATAAATATAGCATGCAGCATGTAGTAAACCTTAATCATAAATCTAACTTACATGTAAATATAACATGGTACCCTCATGCATGAATAACATCAACTTTGTTTATGAAATAACAAGTAATTTAAACAGGGTTCACAAATCAATGAACTGAGAATTTAATCATAACTAAATAATCTAAACTTCAAATAATATCATCATATTCATACAGTAAAAAATATAACATTTAATTCTAAATCCATACAAATAATCCCATCACCTTTAACCCAAGTTTGCCAATATCTGCTCAGAAGTGCACCTCGCCACATTATCGACCTCGTCAATGCTAATCTGTGACCTACTTTCCTTAGAAGAAGTAAGAGAGTAGTGGGTGAGCTCATTAAGAACTCACTGAATAATCGAAAACCATTAGGTTATGTTTAAAAGTAGTGTTTGGACATAGTAGAAAACTTTAGCTTGAAAACACTTGGCATACTAGGTTTACGGGTAAGGTTGCGAGACCTAGTCCGCACATTCTTAAAACTCATTAACCTTTTCTTAAATCATTCTTGGCAAGGCTCGCCTTAAAATCATGAAGCCTATTTCGTTTATCAAAAGCCTTTTAAAAATCAAGTCTGGGCTCGCCCTAAAATCGCGAAACCTGCTTACACTTTTCAAAAGAACCTTATCTTTGAACAGGGTCTACCTTAGCTTGCAAGACTAGTTCACACTTACGAGCAAAGTCTGCCTTACATCACAAGACTGGGTTGCCATTTTGTCTCGTTGGATATAATCCAACCAAACTCGCAGAGGAGCACGTACTATGAGGCATATCACACTAGCTTGCATAGAGCTAGGCTCACTAAGGAGCACAATCACTTAAGCTCGCATAAGAAGCTTTGTTGATACACAGTTTGTCACTTAAGCTCGCATGAGGAGCTTTGCTGATACACAGCTTATCACTTAAGCTCATGTAGGGAGCTTCACTGATACACAACTTGTCACTTAAGCTCACTGGGGAGCTTCGCTGATACACAGCTTGTAAAAACCGTTTTCTAAAACAATCCTTAAAATATTAGCTCATATGGAAGTTTGATCTACCGTAACTTGGTGTGACAGATTAAACTAGTTTTTTCATTTAAGGAGATTGAATACAAGCATTTTATTATGTTTTAGTCAAGATTTTATAATTTCATTTACATTCAATAAAAAGTGTAATTTGAGTCTTTTATTGACCTTAGGGGCCGAATGAGGCCTAAGAGTGAGCTAATATACTTTATGAGTGTGTAGGAGACCATTAGAGGGTTTACCAACTCAATATTAGTTGTTGTGTTCCAACACGGAGGCTTTGATGTCGCAACATAGGGAGCAGAGAGCAACAATTCCAAGACCACCTTTAGTGCCGCAACAGTCCATGGAATCATATGGAAATGAATATGGTTTTCTCTAGAAATTTTAAGAATGAGAAATTATTTCATATAGAAATGAACAAGAAATTTTAATAATGACCAGAAGATTGAGTTTATATTTTGAGCTATTTTAAAGCTCGAAAATGAAAGTAAACCATACAATCATAGTAAACATGTTGAATGGTGAAATATTAAATATATTTTCTCAAAAATTTTATCCAGGGTAAAATTGTCATAATTTTATCTAATGTAAAATTGGGATGAGAAAATTATTTAATTAAATATAAAAATTAAAGTTTATTTTGGAAAATAGAAAAATAGAAGCAGGTTAGATCAAATTGTAAAGTATTGGGTCAAAAAGTCTAGGAATTACTTGTAATTGGACCCGATATGGAAGAGGCTTAAAATCCCCTTATGTAACAAGGGGAGACAATAAATCCTAGTATAGTTAACTAGGGTTGCCGCCCCCTACATCCTAGTTGAACTAGGATTTTATTTTTTGTAGTTGAAATAAATTTTTATAATTCAACAAAGGTTCTACCTTCTCTCCTTATAAATAGATGGCACTGGTAAGGCTATTTACACAACTTTAAGATATCTTTATTCTACTCAAAAATAGAGAGACTTTTATTCTCTAAGAATTAAATATATTTTCTACAATAATGATTCTGTCGGTTTCTATTTGAAAAGAGAATTTTTTTTCACCCTAAAAGAAAAAAATTATTTCTAGTTTTTGTATTTAATTTTATTTGATCGAGCCTAAACTCGAGGCAATTCATGGTATGAGAATAGAAGAGAAGATAATTTGGTTGAACTTCGAGAACAACAAGGATCCGTCTATTCGAAACATAGGTACGATTTTGGTTTAAGGTTTATTGCTATAAATATCACAAACCGTGTTAGTTTTGAAAAATTTTCTTTTTCGCTGTATAAGAAAACCGTTTAAAAAATGGATTTTTTCCAGCACATGTTATTTTAGTGTTCATGTTTATGCTTAGGTTTTAGATGGTTTGTGGGTTCGTGGTTGAGCACATTATCGTGAAAAGCCTCTATGCAAATCTTTTCATAATAGCCCCTTTTTAAAAGAATAGTGTAGTTGTTTAGAGTTTGGTAAACTAATTTATGTTGGAAATATGATTGATACTTGTTATAGTAAACGTCAATAATGGCGATAGAATGATCACAAAGCAATAAGAAAATAAAAATAAGAGCACACAGATTTTACATGGAAACCATTTTGGGAGAAAAACCACATGTAGAGGAGAAGAAATTCACTAATGTTGAAAATCGAATGATGCAACAGGAGTGTCGACCTCATCTATTTAAGGGTTGAAAAACCCTATTCTAATGAAACTTAAATAGTAGAAGTATAGTGCTGTATGGACTCTACTTGTGTGGTATGGTTCGTATTGTAGGGGCCCTACCCCCGCACCCCCGGTCACAACTCTAGTTCCCCTTATTTTTCCATTATATTTATTTCTTCAACAAGTGACGAGATTCAGGTCACACAAAATCTAACAGTATACACTTTAACACGAATTCTCAACGAACAAGTTTTCCACCTCTTCCACAGAAACCCTAAAGGGATATTCTTCAACAATGAACACCAAACAAGTCCAAGCAATGCTCAAACTTGGTTACAAGAAGTGATTTAGTCATCATATCTGCAAGATTATCATAAGTACTAAATTTGCTCCCAACAATATCACCGGAAGCAAAAATATCTCGTACAAAATGATACCAAACATCAATGTGTTTCGTCCTCTCATGAAACATTTGATCCTTCATAAGGAATCTGGCACTTTGACTATTACAAAACAATTTACTAATTTGAAGGTCTTTACTAAGTTCACCGAAGAGCCCCTTTAACCAAATAGCTTCTTTATAAGCCTCAATGATCTTCAATGTATGCAACTTCAATAGTAGACAAAGCAACTGTAGTCTACAAAGTGTCTTTCCAACTGATTGCACAACCCCTAATAGTAAAGACATACCCTGTGGGAGATCTTCTTTTATCAAGGTCTATAATAAAATTAGAATCAACATACCTAATGACCCCATCTCTAGTTCTTCCAAACTGTAAGCAAACGTCAATAGTACCTTGTAAGTATCTAAAAATCCACTAAACTTGTAACACCCTAAACCCGGCTTAGAAGTTAGGCCCAAATCTGGCATGTCACATTCAAGTGTTTTTCGAAAACCATGTTTTCATTAAAAACCCTTCTTAAAAATTTCAAACTTCTTTCCTTTTATAATTTGTATAAAACCTCAGTTTGCGATTGTTTATTTTCAATCAAGGTTTATTAAAAAGTTATTACCTTCAAAACCTTATTGTTGCGGAAGCTTAATTTAAAGCAAATGATTTATGAAAACGTGATATTTAAAAATTGGGGTGCGAAAACGTAATATTAGAAAACAGTTATTGATTTGGAAAATCTTGTTCTACTTCTAGCAGATATAAATCACAGTTACATCAAATCCCAAATTTAAAATCCAGAAATTATAGAGGCCTTATTACAACTCGAATCGAAATCAAATTGTTTAAGTAGATGAGCAAAACAGAATAAAACATGTGCAGTTGTGTGGCCCTCTCTGAGCCCCTCGCAACTCTGAACCGTCTAACACTGGGAATTACCTATACAATTAGACAGAAGGGTGAGTTTGCGAAAACTCAGTATGTAATCCCCTATCAAACAGTCAGCATAGAACATGCACCAACAGTGTAGGCCTTAGCCCAATATAGTAACAATGGGGGCCTTAGCCCAATACAGTAACATTGTGGGCCTTAGCCCAATACAGTATCGATACAGTGTAATAATACAACCCATCCCAATCCAACCAACACACAACCCGTACCATCCAACACACCATTTGGGAATAAAATAGACCCACCCAGCCTTCATACCAATATCAGCACTGGTTGTGGCACTAATCAGTATCGCAGCAAAGCTGCCAGTAATCAAAATGGCTAAGAGCCGTAAACAAGATAGCTATAAGCTATAAACAGAATGGCTACAAGCCATAAATACCGTAATATGATTGGCATAACGCCATCAGTAGCAGTGATATGATTGGCACACAACTATCAGTAACGGTGATATGATCAACACAAAGCCATCAGTAACAGTGATATGATCAGCACACAGCCATCAGTAACGGTAATATGACCAGCATAAAGCCATCAGTAGCATCGCGACAAAGTCGCCGACAGCGATATCGCGGCAAAAGTCGCCAATGTCGAATAGGTGGCCAAGCCACGATGAATGATGATAGTGGCAGAGCCACTAGTACAGTACTTCCCTCCATAACAGTATCCCAACCCAATGCAGTATGTTTTGTATGCGAAATGCCATGCGCAAAATCAGTCATACAATTCACAGACAAAATAGTCATTTAAATCACAGACAAATCATTCATTTTCATCACGGACAAATCAATCATTTACCCTCGAGGGGCAAAATAGTCATTTACCTTCCAAGGGCATTACGATCATTTTACCTTACAGGGGTATTTTGGTCATTTTACCTTAAGAGGGTATCTCGATCATTTTACCCTTTAGGGGTAATTCAGTCATTTTACCCATTGAGGGTATTTCAGTAATTTTACCCATTGAGGGTATTTCGGTAATTTTACCCATCGAGAGTATTTCGATAATTTTACCCATTTGGGGTATTTCTCTAATTTTACCCTTCGAATGTATTTCGATAATTTTACCTTTCGAGGGTATTTCAGTAATTTTAGAGGCCCATTTCGGCCTAAGCCAATGATAACGCTCATGGGAGCCTCTACAGTCCCACACTGGGTTTTGTGGCCTCGGTTTACCATTCGAGCATTCGCATGCCCTTACGGTCTTAGCATCGTCTTTTCCAAATTTTCAGCTTTTGTCGATTTGCAGTTGAAGAGAGTGTGATTACACACACTTTTTTGGCTTTACAAAAGTAATGATTTACTGTGTATAGATACACACCTAATGGTGAAATGTGTGAATGACCCACGAGAACTCCAACCTACATTCAATCAAGGCAAACCATTAATCACTTGTCAATCGGGTTAATCGAACCCCAATCAACTTATCAAAACAGCCTTTACCGAAAAAAATACTTGGCCAATAGATTACCTCTCCTTTGACTAGGTTAGTCGGTTGTGGTTGCCCACTTGATCCAGAGGTTGGTGCAGCCACCATGTCGTACCTCGATAGAAAATCCCGAACGGTTGACACTTTATGCTGCTTAAATTTGGGGGCAGGGGCTACGTGCCCATTCTCAGCTGGCACTATTCCTGATCCTCCCTCAGAATGGCTACTACTCGCCACCATTCTTATCTCTTTATGCAATGATGGGATCAGTTGGAATAGTTTAGGTATATTCGAAAAAACGCAATAGGGAAATATGAAAAACTGAACGTACACAAAAAAGCCTTATAAAGAATTCGGCTATGATTGAAGAGGGTGGGAAGCAGAGAAGAATAAGATAGAGAGTAGGTTCAGTTTAGAAGGGAGGCCGAGAGGAAAAGGATTCAGAAGGAAAAGAAGAAGCAGAACCAAGAGTGAGAGAGGAAAGGGATTTCGGCAAAGTAAGAAAGAAAAAGAAACCAAAAAGAAGGTTACCTATTCGGCAATTGTAGGAAAGAGGAGAAGTAGTGGAAATTTTTATCACTTCAATAACTAAAACGTAAACCCGAAAAGAAACCCCCGAATGGTAAAAACAAAAAGAAAATTTGGCACTCTCCTCTAAAACCCCATAAAACCGAACAAAGAAATGCCTATTGCCAAAAATGCTCCCTATTTACCCTAGCCGAATTCCTCTAAAGCCTTAGAATCCTACTCGGTCACAACACCCTACCAACCTCCCCATATTCGAAATTCCTTCATTCTCTCCCTAAAACTCTCCCTTAATCCTCTCCATGACCAATTCAAACTTCACCTTACAGAGTTCGAAACCACCACAAACTACTGCCGCCTCATACTAGCAAAATAAATATCCTTTTTTGCTTGAAATAGGATTCAAACCCAAGTCCCCCTCAATAGCTCAACACGCCACTTTCCTTCTTGCCACAAGCTCTTTTTTGTCACATTTTATCTTCAATTAATAAAAAGGTCTAAAGGCCAAAGTCCAGGTTCCCATAAAAGAAAAACCAAAATAAATTGCAAGAGCCAAGACTTGAACCCAGGCTCCTTTGTAATCATAATGATGCCACAACCACTAGACCACATACTTCATTATGACAATTTTTTTAAATCAATAATTTAAAAGGCCCACAACCAAGCATCCAAGGTTTTATTCACTTAAAACCAAAATTTTTGCAAAAGCCCAGGTTTGAACCCAGGACTTTTCCAACTCCTCTCAGGACCCTTAATCACTAATGCAGGCATACTTTTGTGCACAGTTTCCTAACTGTTACCTTGCTCAAGGCCCAATACTTCTAGGCCCAAATTCTGGGGCATTACAAAACTGCTTTCCAGTGTTCTTTATTAGGATTTGTCATGTATCTACTAACTACACTAACTGCATATGATAAATCTAAATGTGAGCAAACCATACCATACATGAGGTATTCGACTGCACTAGAATATGGAACACGTAACATGTATTCAATCTCATCATCTGGTTGTGGAGACAAAGCCGATGAAAGTTTGAAGTGGGCTGCTAATGGAGTACTAACAGGCTTGGCACTCTACATGTTTAACTTGAAAAGAACTTTCTCACTGTAATCTTTCTGACTTAGGTACAATTTACATTCTTTTCTATCTTTGAGAATCTCCATCCCAATTATCTTTTTTACTGCTCCCAATTCTTTCATCTCAAATTCTTCACTAAGCTAGACTTTGACTTTTCTTATCTCTCATTTATCTTTGATAGCTATCATGTCATCGACATAAAAGAGTAGATATACAGATGAACCATCACTACTCTTTTTAAATTAAACACAACTATCAAAATTGCTTCTTTTGAAATCATGAGCAGTCATAAAAGTATCAAACCTCTTGTACCACTGCTTAGGTGACTGTTCTAGGCTATAAAATGACTTTTTTAGTAAGCAAACATGGTCCTCCTTTTCTTAGACTATAAACCCATCTAGTTGTTGCATGTAAATATCTTCCTCAAGTTCTCCACGCAAGAATGTTATTTTGACATCTAACTGCTCAAGCTCTAAATCATGCATGGCCAAAGTACCAAGTAAGGTTCAAATTGAACTATGCTTAACAATTGGAGAAAACATATTTGTGAAGTATACACCTAGAACCTAATTGTAAGCTTTTGCAACTAGCCTTACTTTATACCCAGGTTCTTTAACTCTTGGAGTCCCTTCTTTCTTCTTGAACACCCATTTACAACAAACAACATTTTTACTCTTAGAAAGCTTCACTAAGTCTCATGTTCCATTCTTATGGAGTGATTTCATCTCTTCTTGCATGGCAATCATCCACTTTCCTAAATTTTCATAGACAACTATCTCGGAATAAGTAGATGGCTCTTGATTTGCATCTATATCTTCAGCCACATTTAAAGCATAAGCAACTAGATCAGTCTTGGCGAACCTCTTTGGAGGTTTAATTTCTCTTCTAGGTTTGTTCTTGGCAATAGAATATTGTGATGTTAATTGTGGTGAAGAAGCAATTCTACTCTGAGTTTTTGTACTAACTTGAGTAGTAGACTCTAGTGTAGATCTGAGATCAATCTGAATTGATTTCTACTTGTCTTTATCGGAAGAGTCTTTAAGAGGTAAGTTAAATAGCATAGCAGTTTCATCAAAAATAAAATCTCTGCTAATCAAAACTTTTCTATTTTCAGAATGCCATAACTTATCCCCTTTAACACAGGTCTTATATTCAAGAAAAACGCACATAATAGAACTAGGTTCCAATTTACCATTACTAACATGAGCATACACAGGACACCCCAAAAATCTTCAAATCAGAATAATTAGCAAGAGTACCAGAGCATACCTCTTGTTAAGTCCTTTCTCAATCGAAACGGACAGAGATCAGTTAATCAAAAAACATGTAGAGGTTGCTTTAGTCCAGAACGAATTTGATAAATAAGGATTCGACAAAATGCATCGAACATTTTCCATTATTCTTCTATTCATTCATTTTGCAATGTCGTTTTGTTGTGGAGTATAGCGAACTGCCAAGTGTCTTATGATCCCTTCTGATTTGCACAATTCATTAAACTCATCAGAATAGAATTTCAAGCCATTATCTGTGCGGAGGTGTTTTATTTTTTTTCCTTTCTACTTCTTGATCATAGTCTTTCAAGCCTTAAATGTGGAAAACACATCACTTTTCTACTTCAAGAAGAATGCCTAAACTTTTCTGGAAAAATCGTTACTGATCGTCAGCATATAATTAGTGTCACCCCTCAAAGGCACTCTAGATGGTCCCTAAAGATCAGAATCAATATAATCCAGCATTCCCTTCATGTTATTGATTCCTCTAGTGACTCGAATTCTCTTTTTCTTCCCAAAAACGAAGTGCTCACAGAACTTCAATTTGCTAATGCCTTGTCCATTAAGAAGTCCTCTTTTGCTTAATTATGTTATGTCTCTCTCACTTATATGCCCTAGACGCATATGCCAAAGTCTAGTAACATCATTATTTGACAAGGGAAAGGAAGTGACAATTGTATCACTACTAACAATTGAACCTTGCAAAACATATAATTGGCAGTCTTTCTCAGGCCTAAGGCCATCGGCCTCTCGCCCCCATAGATCCTCTTATTTCACCACTATATTTATTTCTTCAACTAGTGATGGGATTCGGGTCATACAAACTCTAACAATACTGATGAATGAAAGTTACTGATAACTGAGCCAATCATATTGAATGGTTCCATGAAAGTTATAGGCCTTTTCTTTACATGATTTTATGGAAAATTACATCATAGATGTTTTCAATGATATTAGTATTAATTCAAATTATGTTATGAGATGTTAATAGTGGTTACAAATTGTAGTCATGCTACGTGCTAGAATTGATTTAGTATTTAATTGAACGACAATACAGACCTATTTCACTTTGAAAACCATTGTGATGCTTCAGATCCTACTGAAATTTCGACCAATTTGGGGTGTTACAAGGGAATTCTTTCAAGGAATCATAAATAAAATGAACAATAAGCTCACACTTCGGAAAGCTAAATGGCTCTCAGTAAGAAGGAGGCTAATCCTTATTAAATTTACCCTTTCTTTGCTCCCTTTTTTTATTTGTTCTCTTCATTCAAAGCCTCTACATACATTTGTGAAAAAATTGACAAAATCATTAGATTCTTTTGGTGGGGCCACAAGGTGCGGTTAAGGAAAATCCATCTCTACAATAGGCACATGACTTGTTCTCCTACCTCGAAAGGAGAATTGGGCATAAAGCAAGAGAAATTGATGAAAGAAGTCTTCCTTTTTAGGCAAGAACAGAAAATCATGAACTCACCAAATTCTCTTGTTGGTCGCATCCCCAAAGTAAAGAACCATAAGTCTAATACTTTTGAGGTTGTTAAAGACAAGCCATCTGGCTTATGGATCCATAAAGGTATTTTTCTTGTGAGGGACATCTATAATCTGGGGAAAGATGTTCAAATATATAATTGGAATGGTTGTTAGATTAACCTTACTCCTACTAGGCTTCGTTTAGATATTGTCAAAATTAACAATTCCTTCTTCCAAGCATGATCCTGTTATAATTTAATAGAAGAAGATGGAATGTCAATAGAGCATGTGAAATTTTTCATGAAGAAGTAGATAATGACCTTCTAGCTAGGCCCTCCTCCATCTTATGAGGTCAATATAGGTTGGTCTAGAAAGACGGTCCTAGTGGGAACTTTTCTACTAAAGGGGTCTACCATTCTCTTTAGAAAGCCAGTGATAATAATAGTCTAGATCAAGGGAACTATTTTAGAAACTAGAAAGCTCATTAGAAGCTTCATCTTCTTTTTAAGCTAATATTATTTTTATAGAAAATATTTAATAATTGTCTACTAGTTAAGAAAACCCTCAAAAGAAAGAAATGTTTTCATGGATAGCTTGTGTCCTCTATATCTAGATGGATCAAAAACTTTAGAACATCTTATTGTTCAATGTAGTTTCACTAGAGCTATATGGTTTGGCTCCTCACTCTTTCTTAAGGTTGACTTTTTCCAACACACTTCCATCTCTTTGTGGACCTTTCAGTGGCTTTCAAACTAATGACATCAATAGTCCTGAAGCGAAGAACTTCTAAACACTCTTACTTGCCTCCTCTGGATGATTTAGAAGACCATAAATTACTTCTTTTTAGCAAAGTCCCAGTGAATCCATTAGAAGCCATCCTCAAACTAAAAGACTTGAGTTTGTCTATATTATCTTCTTTTGATAACACAATTGGTCGAGGAAATATCACATCTTCTTCTATCGTTGTGGTGCGACTACTTGAGAGATCATTGGAAATAGGGAACAACAACATTAGTTAGACTCTTTGTCTCTATATTAACAAGAACGTCAATGGTAATATGATCGGTGTTGCCATAGTTATACGGAATGAGGAAAATGCATTCTACATTGTCTACAAAATTTTTAAAACCACCATTAAGATACAAGCAAGAATTCTCATTCTTCGTATGTGCTTATTCATACTAAAAGATCTTCAAATCCTATCTTGCAAACTAGTGAACAAACAAAGGCAATAACCTAATATCTTTCTTAGTAACTTGAAGGTAGGGTGGAAACATTTGTTTCTTTTTGGCATTCAAAGACATTTAAGACATCCTCAATCCAAAATAGTTCACAATGACAATTGTGATAGTCAGCTCAAGGAAGAAACCAAACAATGGGTAATTTACGCCTCTACTACTGCCTTATTCTTCCTTTGTTTCATTTTTAATTTCTAACTTTGCCTTGTACTAAAAAAATCCATTACCTAAATCAATATAAACAATCCAAATTTATGCATAGATCTATAAATGCCTCTTATAAAGAGATCGATCCTTACTAGAAAATAATCATTTTTTTCTTAAAAGAGGATCAATCCATCTTTTGGAAGATGGATCACCGTTAAAAAAGAAAAGAATATATACGATTGATTCCTTAAAAACTATATTAGCTACAACAAAATAGTTGAACCTCGACAAAAACAAGCCATTTCTAACATTCACGGATAGTTAAGGTTCAAAATTGACAGTTCATTGCAACAATTATGTCTTATTTCTTTTTACCTTCACTTATGAATTCTTCGTTTAATTTGTAAACCCAAGGTTTATTTTCGAGAATAGAGAAAATGAATTTACTGGAATTCAAATCCTAAATATTATTTTAAAATAATTATATAAACTTAATTAGATTGTTCTTTTTAAGTCCCTTTCAATTCTAAGACTGAAAACAATCTCTTCATTGTTTTCTTTTCTTGCTCATATTTTCTATCCAACCAAAAACAACGAATATCTCAATTTCAATTTTGTTATAGCTTATGAATAGGGAAAATTAGGCGCTTTCTCTAGATTTTGTAAAATTAATTTCATTGTAAATATCTTATTAAGTGAATGTCCATCATGATCAAGATAAAGTTTTGATGTACTTTAAATTCTAATAGTTATTAGAATTAGATATCTACTTCTTTTCTACTTCTTATGCCTATAAATAGAGACTTTGATGAAGCATTGTAAATGATCCCTTTTGATCAATAAATTACATCCTCTATTGCTTTCATATTTTCTTTGTTCTTTATTCTCTCCATCTTTCTTTATTTTATAACACGTTATCAGCACGATGATTCTATATTTTTTCAAAATCTTTCAAAGTCGTCCCACAAATCAAATTCCTTTTCACCTTAAACTTCCACCCTTACAACTTCATCTTCAGGAAGTTGAAAGATTCAATCTTAGAATGGATGGTTGTGATAATAGTCAAGGTGATGATGATGATGTTAAAGATCTTCAGGTATATTTTACTATATTTTATTTATTATATCATGTTTATTATAATTGGAGACTAATCATGACAACATTAATAGATATATTTTGATTTGAAATCCATGCATGTTTTATGATGGTGATTATGAAATAAAGAATCAATGGAGGCTTTTAGAAGTATATCTTACTAGATTTATTGCATTCTCTAAAGTGAATGTAAACATAAAGAAAATAAAAGATATAATTATGGACCATTAAAAGTGGGAATATAGTAATAAATAAAGAACAATGAGAGTTCTCAAGATAACTCTTCAAAGGGTATATATAACTTATGTTATCAATGTGATATGAAAGATTATTGGCCATATGTGGCATATGCCCGATATTTTGTTTCATTAATATTCTTTGAGGAAGGATATGAGAATGTAATAATAAATTCTATCATTATAGATAGAAAGTATTTATCTTATTTGGTACTAAAACAAACAAATATTATTTCAATATTTAATAGTACAAAATTAGTCGAAAGCTCTAGAAGAGCTAATATATTAATATCTTGTGATGGTTAATCTATTGATTTTAAAAGATATTTATAATGGATCTTATATTGAGATTTTGAATGAGGAAAGTATTATATTTCATATGAATCACTATTGCTATAAATATCTATTTTAAAAGGATGAAAATGGAGGATTCACTATTGATTACTCTTGTTATTTAATTGAATTGATTGTGATTATCTTTGTGATCTTCTTTTGTCATCATTGGTTGGCTTCTCCTGAAGTTACAATTTTTTTAGATATTTGAAGATTTTGGCATATTCCTGAAGTGAATATTACATATAATTGTTTGGAAATTATATTTATTTTGTTGACTTAGTGACATTATAATATTCACATTGATTTAGACATTTCTAGTAGTAAATATCACAATAGCACTTATATGTGGATACAAAGTAAAATGAATGATAGCAAAACTATTAATTTAGTACAATTGAAACACATGTTAAAGTAAACCAAAAGTTTATTGATAAAATGCATTTACCACTTGGCGTGACCAGTTAGACTATCCTGGATCATATATGATGCGAAAATTAATTAAGAATTCATATGGACATTCATTAAAGAACTAGAAGATTCTTTAATTAAAAGAATTATTCTATGTTGCTTGTTCTCAATGAAAATTGATTATTAGAAACTCAAAAGCTAAAGTTGAGATTTAATGTCTTGCATTTTTAAATGAATATAGGCTCATTCATCCACCATGTGGATGGTTTTGATATTATATGATTTTTGTAAATGCATCTACAAAATAATCACATATGTATTATCAATTTGCAACCAACTTTAAATAATTAATTTTAGATCATGCAATTAAGATAATTCATCTTGCTAATCTTGATGAGTTTATATCTCAATATTTTATTGATTGAGTTTGAAAAATTTTGTAAAAGTTTATGCATAATGATTTAGAGAAATTATTGATTGAACACATCTGATTAATGTCTAAACCATTACTTATGAGAACTAAACTTTCTATTTCAATATGAGATTATGTTGATTTACGTGTTGTATGCATCAAGCCAAGAAGTTATAAAACTCCCCATTACAATTGGTTTTTGATCAAGAGCTAAATATTTCTCATTTTTGAATTTTTTTATATGCGTATATGTTCCAATTGCTCCACCAAAACGCACAAAGATGAGTGAATCCTCAAAGAAAGTTGGGAATATATATATTAATTACATGTTTCTTTATATTATTAGATGTTTTGAATGTATTCGAGATCAATTATGACATGATTTGTGATTACAATTTTGATTCGATAGTTTTCCCAACATTAGGGGGAGAGAAATAATAACTTCTAATGAGTTAGGGGGAGAGTAATTTGAACCAGAAGTTCAATAAGGATAACTCATTACAAGTTAACTGTTAGTTGTATTTACAAACTTAATAAGAATAACCAAGTGTTATATAACATCTAATATTTTTATTTGAATCAAAGTCCTAATAGGATAATCAGTTGGAATAAAATAATAGAATGATCGGTTCCAAATATGAAAATTCTTCTAGATGGTCATATAGTGGAGGCGAGTGCTCCAAAAGAGACCCAAGACATAACTAATAAGTAAAACTTCAGAAGAGATTCAGGTACTTGAAACTGAATTTTAAAATATTGAAAATAAGAGATCTCAATAAGTTATGTCAATTCGAGAAAATGTGGAACTGGTTAATAAAAGTGGTTGACAATGCTTTTGCATGCAATATTATTAAAATAATGAAATAAAGGAAGAATTTGAATAAATCTATTGAGAAATATAGATATGGAATAAATTGATCAAAATAGAAAGACGCAACTCAAGTACAACTAAATTCGTGGAATTTTTGGACCAATAGTCCGAATATCTAAAGGTATAAAGCCAGTGAGGGTGCAAATGAAGTAGTTTTGCAAAAACGAAATAAAAATATGAAGTTTTTCGCTCAATACTGGTATTGATTATGAAAAGATATAATATTCTTTTATTGTGGATGCAATAACCTTTAAACATATTATTTTGACAATTCATAAAAAGATTTAACTTATGTCTAATGGTTGTTGTTACAACCTTTATAAATCACTATATAGTAAAGTTTATATTAAAATCCTTGAAGGATTTAGAATGCTAGAAGCATATTGAAATTGCAGAAATTATTCATTTATATGAATTGAAATAATTGAACATATGTGGTAAATTTGACTTAGTCAATAGTAGTTGAAAGAAGATTATAAAATGATCCAAAATACCTATTTGTATTTTTATAGAAGGATCATGATTAAAGTTTGCTATGATTATTGTTGAAACTCCTGAAGAGATCAAAATATGTTTCCCTAAAATTTTCCCTCACTCATGATTTTCAAAAGAATGGTGATAAATGCTTAGCAATACATTCAAATTTTCATTTGAAAAACTAGTATTCAAGATTGAATACGTAGAATATGAGAAAGTATGTTATGTTTTCATGAGGGGGAATAAATATGCGTTGTACTCTTTTTCCCTTAAACGAGGTTTTGTCCCATTAAGTTTTCCTGGTAAGGTTTTTAATGAGGCAGCATATTATGAGTGTTATAATTGTGTACTCTTTTTCCTTCATTAGATTTTTATCCGACAGGGTTTTTCCTAATAAGGTTTTAACGAGGCACATTATCTACCAATGGACATCCAAGGGGGAGTGTTATGAATATCTTATTAAGTGGATGTCCATCATGACCAAGATAAAGTTTTGATGTACTTTAAATTCTAATAGTTATTAGAATTAGATCTCTACTTCTTTTATACTTCTTATGGTTATAAATAGATACTTTGATGAAACATTGTAAATGATCCCTTTTGATAAATAAATTACATCCTCTGTTGCTTTCATATTTTTTTGTTCTTTATTCTCTCCATCTCTCTTTATTTTATAACAATTTCAACTTTTTGTTTTTTTTAATTTTATAATTAATAATCCTAGAATTTGTAATTTTTATGATAAATTTGAAAACATTTTAAATTTAATTTGATACAAAAATAAAGTTCAACAATGATAATATGTAAATCTTAATTTGGTGAAAAGAATAAAGTTAAATAATTGTAGTATCTAATACAAAAGAGCTCTTATTCTGAATTAGAAAAATTATTGTTTGAACCTACTTTAAACACATACTTTACATAAATATTTCAAATAGTTGGCCAACATTTTTAACTTCACTCCTACTTACGAAACAATACTACAACAAATAGTCCAATTCAAAATTTATTTCAAATTAGATTATTACATATTTGAACTCTGCCTTTTAGAGATGATGTCTAAACACTTAGCTATAACTTAATCTATATATTTTAATCAAAAAATTAAAAAGGATCTCCTATTTTCGAAACCAAACAAGGCAGAAGCCGATCACTATAATAGGCAACTTGTACAAGTATCCATATATCTCAGACAAAAATTTGGTGAGCCACATTAATTTGATTTAATTCCAAGCACATATATAAAAGGAAAGGAACTTTTCCATTTTCTTTCATATCATTCAACCCCTTGATGTCTCTATCTCCTTTGTTTGCTTCCAATGGCCAACCATCTTGATTGATATTATTCCAACCTTAAGCATATGGTTTCTAGATTCACATGTTATGGACCAATTTTTCCTTTTGCTGTACAATAAATATAATTAATAGTTTTAAACTAACATATTTATCATGTGAGATATTCCTTTGTTATTACAATAATTTAGAAGAGGTTTGAATATTCTCCATTTTAGATTTGAAAGGTTTATGGATATTTTAAAAATACATCAAATATTTAATGCATAAATTATATTTTTGTTTAACATTTTGATATATTTAATTATTTGTCTTACATTGTATTTACATAAATTAAATTATATGTATGAAATCATAATGGGAAGGAATCCACTTATACTTCTATAATATTTTGTACTTTAATACTTCAGTTATTGAATTTAACAATATAACGGTACATATTGTATATATACTTTTCAAATCGATCTAATCTTTAATATTGATAAAATATTATTTTTATTAATATATATGTAACGAATGAATCTTTTTACATAAAACAAATAATTAATATTTTATTATATTCAAAATTGAATAAAATATTAATTAATTATAATAATTAAAATATTAATCATATATAAAATTATAAAAAGAATAATTGTACCACAAGTAAATCTCTGTCATATATAATATATGTTCTTTTTTTTGCTGCTTTTTAATATAATCTGTATGTTCACACAAATGAATTACAAAATCCAGCTGTCGACCTTTTCTCTTGGTGCACTCTCATCACTTCATAGTCCCCATCATCATCATCATCATCATCATCATCATCATCATCATCATCATCATCATTATTTATAAGATAAAGATAAATTTAACCCCTAATATTTTTTTGTTTTGTCATTTTGATCCTTATTTTTGGGGGTCATTTTGGCGTTTAAACTTTCAAATTTAGTCAAATTATTTGTTTTTGGGCGGAAAATGTGACTGAATTGTTAAAATTTTAGCATCATTAATATGGCTACTAGGGTGATAATCCATGCATATTTCATAAAAATTCAAAAAGAAATTTAAAACTATTTAAAAATCAACAAATTTCAAAAAAATTTAAAATTTATCTATGTTAATAGTAAAATATACATAAAATGCCACGTGAACTTCCACATCAATGCCATTAATATTTTAACTATCCGGTCAATTTTTGATTAAAAGCAAGTGATTTAATTAAATTTTAAAGGTTGACGATCAAAATGACCCATAAAAAATAAATACCAAAATAAGGAAAATGTTGAGTTCTAAAATAATTTTTATACATTTATTCCCCATATCCAAATTTAGGTCAAATTAAAGAAAAAGAGTGACTCATATTTGGCACTAAAATTGGAACTTGCGTTTTCATTTCAAGTTCGTTAAATACCAAAAGCATATAAAATTATATGTATAAAAACAGGGGCTAGGGGATATGGTTTTATTTTTATATAACTCTTCAGACTACATACAATGAAATATGATTAGATCAAAGATGGTAACGTCAACAAATAAAGTTCAATCCAAACAGAAAAAGACAATGACCACATGATAATGATCGGACGTACCATGTGATTCGAGGGTCAATCAATACAGTACGTGCAAACATAGGCAGCATGGACCGAACATCGAAATCTAAACACTAAAGTGAAATGGACAGCTCGGTATTTCGTGGTTAAAAAAGAACCCCATCATCATCATCCATCATCCATCATCCATCATCCATCATCATCGACGTACTTAATGTGCATTGCATGCAAGCACACGTGGCTCAAACTCGTCGAAGAGTTCCACTTTCCTGTGTATGCCCATACCCTCATCATGTGGATTGCGGTGTTTTATTAGAGGCATACATATGTACATTACTGCAACATATTGAAGCTAAAGAAGAAAAAGCTAATAACACCAGTGTTAGAATTATTGCCAGTTGGGAGTGTGAGAGAGGGGGGGGGGGGGGGGAATCAATGTAAGGATAAGAATTCCAACTAAGGTAGGGACAATTGGTTGAGAAGGAAGTTTGGTATCAAATCAAATTTCGGGACAAATTTTTTCTTGGTCAAATTTTGGGAAAAAAATCCCTTATTTCATAATATTCAATTTAATTTTAAGGATAGATTTCAACTTAAAGGTATAAAGTTTAGGGACGTATTTACATGACTGTTTAAAAGTAATGTATATTGAAGGATTTGAATCCAAAACTTGGTAGAATTCTATTTAAATTAGAAATTGGATGGCTTTTTTTTTATGGCTTAATGGTATTGTTGGCTCTACAATTTTTTCAAAAAATTAATTAAACACTTTCAGAGGTGAATCCAGGGGGCTAGCAGGGGCCCTGACCCTCCCTAAAATGGAAAATTATTATTTTGACTTTTTAAAAAATTTTAAAATTTTAAATTAATAAAGATAAAATTACACTTTGTCCCCCTTAAAATTATGAAAATTTAATTTAATTCTTTAAAAATTATAAAGGTATAGACTATTAAAAATTAAAATTTTATTTCGGCCCTCCTAAAAAATATTTCTAGTTTCACCCCTGAACTCTTTACATCTAATTGATCCCCTAAACTAACAAAATTGGCCAAGTATAATAAGCTCTTTGACTGACATGGCCGTTAATGACGTTGATATGACACTCTATGTATGATTAATATATTCATACATTTAATCGTACATGCATGCAAACTCAATCAAATATATTATTAAATGGAGTACCACGTCAGTGCTATAACCGATCACGTCAATACTGTAGCGGTCAACGTTAGTTAAAAATAGATTTGATCAATTTGGTTTATTCAGGATTCAATTGACAAAAAAAAATTAAAAACAAAAACTTAATTGATTTTTTAAAATTGTTGGAAACGAATAATACAATTAAACTTTTTCTATTATTATTAATATAATTGTACGTTAAGCTTTTAGGGGTGTGGCTTTTCCCAAAGTGCCTTTACCTTGCAAGAAAACTTTTGAGTGGATGTTCAGAGTTTGAAAGATGGGAAAGATTTGTCCCACATTGCTTGGAAATTGGATAGGTAAAAGTGGAGTTCAACATTGAAAATATTTTACACTTTTTTGTAATGGGTGAAATGGACAATGATCATCCAGAACTTAAAAAAAAAACCCCCCAAGTTTACCAATCATTGATTTACTGGAAAATTCTCTGTGAATTACTGCTACAGGTTATCATCATGGCTGTCCCCTCCCCTGTTGCCGTCCCTACTGACTACTAGTGTTAAGGATATGGTTTTGATTTGAATGGTTACTGATTTATCTGGGATTCAGGAAAAAACAACGAGAAAGTTAAATGTCAATTTGAAATTTAGTGTTTGTTTTTATTCAATTTTTTTTTAAAATTCAGTTTTATTTTAGTACACATAAGAATAAGTTAAAATTTTCATTTATGAATTATAAAATTTTAATATTCAAATTTAAATTATAAAATATCGATGAACCGGATTGATATGAACGGATAAAATTATATTCGGTTGTGTTTGATTATATGTGATTTTAAGTTAAACTTTACTTTTATTTCTTTAAAAATAAAATAACATTATAATTTACACATTCTCGATGTGAGCAAAAAAAAGTTTATGTAAAAATTTATAAAATTTGATATAAAATTTAAATGTTGTTTTTATTAAAATGGTAAAATTAAAATAATAAAGATGGTTTCATGATTCTTATCATCTTTATGTATTTTTTAATTCTATTAAAATAATATTTGTTTTAATTTGTAAAAGAAATAGATTTTTGGTAATTTTACAATTAAGTTAAGACTTAGTTAATGGGTGATACTCATTTAGTCAAATACATTATTATAATATTGATACACTAATCATAATTTTTCAAAGGCTTAACTCACACATTGGTATCTAAACTATATTTTTTTTGTATCTTGATACTTCAACTTTTTTTGTCACAAATGGTATCTTTAGTCATCCCTATACATGTCATGTTCGTTGGATGGGATTCAAGCTCTTATTTTTGCAACTTTAGCTGCGGCTGATATAGGCGAATCTACGAAGGGTTATCATTGACTAGTTCTTGTTTTTGAAATAGTCTAGCTTTTTTTTTAACTTAGTTTGGTCCAATCCAATGTATGCGCAATTCAAGATAATCTACTTAGGAACCATAATATACAAATATGACAATCTAGAGTAATAACAAAAAAAGGTTATGATATTAGAGAATTGTAATAAAAAGGTAAACTACTTTCTCCCAAATTGATACATCCGTTATCTAACCATTAGTCAAACCATTAAATCTATTTTAAGAAAAAGGTTTAACCTACAAATTGATACTTAAATTATGCATTTTTTTTCTCATTTTGGTACGTAAACATTTATTCTCACAACTAGTACCTAAAATACTTTTTTCCCCAAGTTGGTATCTCTGCTAGTTTAACTGTTAGACAAACCGCTAAGTCTATTAAAAAAGGATAACCAATTAGAAATTGTCATGTGAGAAAAAGGCAAAAAGTGTTATTTGGTTCAATCGGTTAGTCCACTAGTTCTCAGTTTGATTAGTTTGTTTGGTTCGATCAAATAAATTATAAAAACCCATAAAATTTTAAAAAAAAACTAGAGAAATTTGGTTCAACTGCTTTCTTTAGCTTGATTCAACTAGTTTATATCAGTTCATGGATCAATCAGTTCAACCCCATCTTCGGACCAGTACCACGGCATCCTAAACCAACCAATTTGATAGGCCAGTCTGGCCCAATTTTGAAAACATTGGTTTTAATCGATGAAAGAACTTTTTTGAACCTGTTAGGTTGAGCAAGCAAGAGGTGAAGTTTAAAAATCAGGATTAATTTTCAATGTCTTTGCCTTTGGAAGGCGAATTTCAAGCATTGCTGGCATTGGTAAACATTATAAAGGAAAAAGAAAGAATAAAAAGGAAAACTAGAAAAAAAAGGGTAAAATATGTCATAAGTCCCTGTACTATTCATAAATTTAGAATTTAGTCAATTTACTTTTATTTTTAAGGAATTTAGTCAATATACTTTTCATATTTCAAAATTTAGATCCAATGTTATCACTATTAAATTTATTTTATTAAATCGATTCAAGACAATACCAATCTTTAGTTACACACTACTATGTGAGTATTGTTTTATTTCAAAATGTCAAATAAACAAATTAAAAAATAAATTTTAGTAATGTTAACAATTAGACCTGTATTTTTTAAATATGAAAAGTAAAGAGATTAAACTTCAAATTATTAAAGAATATGGTGATTTATGACATATTTAAAAAAAATAGAGAGAGAGAGAGGGGGGAGAGGGAGAGAGGGAGGGAGGGACGGAGGGAGAGGGGGGAGAGGGAGAGAGGGAGGGAGGGACGGAGGAGAGAGAGAGAGAGAGAGAGAGATTTTAAATTTTATATGTTAGTCACGGTCTATTGTTGGTTGGAATTTTTTCTTATTAGATTTAACATTTTGGTGTAAAACGGTTAAAGTAAGAATAGTTTAGGTAACACTTGTGGCAAAAAAAGGGGATAAAACCATGACCAACTTGGTCAAGGGTTCAGTCAATGCCTATGAGAATTGAACACATTTCATGGTCAATCGTTTACCTCTTCAGAGAGCACATGCGATGAGATGATTAGCCATTGCTACCGACGGTGGATTTCCAATTTTCAATCAAAACAAAAAAAGGAGGGGGGCTAGGTACCAACTTGGGAAAAGGATATAGTCTCATTTAGGGTTAAGCCTTTAAAAAAAGTAAGTTGATAATTTCACTAATGGTTGGACTAATTGAGATACTAACTTGAGAAAAAAAGAATAAGTACCAAATAAAATATGAGAATAACTTATATTAGGATGATCCTAAAATATATAGTTTTAGGTACCAATAAAATAATGTCACAATATCAATTTTTAAAGACATACAAATATTATTCTATACTCAATCACATACAATATCATCTCTAATTTAATTTTTCTTTAATTAAAATAATTAAAATTTTGGGAGAAAATGTTGAAACTATATGCTGAAAAACATAACAAAAATAAATAAAATTTTAAAATGATTAAATCAATAATTAAAAATTAAAAACGATAAAACCACAATCACAAATTGAAAAAAACTAAAATCAACCATTAAAAATATAGAAAAAATCAAAATTTGAAAAATATAACCACCTTTTATCAAATTCTGAAATTTGATTAAAAATTAAAGATATTGAAATTGAAATTGAAAAGTTACCTACCTTGAAATTAAAAGAATTAAAAAATTGACCGCATACAAATAAAACACAATTTGAAAGCAACGAAATAAAAGACGATTAATTTTAAAAGAGAACTAAAATAATTTAAAATTATAAAAAAAACATGTTTGTTTATTTATTAAAATTTTTAATTTGTTAAGTATTTTAATTAAAATTAAATTAAGTTAGAAAAGATATTAAATATGGATGATTGTATAATAAGATTGGTATATTTTTAAAAATTGATAATGCGACTAGGGGTGAACAAAATTCGATTCGACTCGAAAAAATCGAAAAAAAAAATCGAATTTCGAGTTAAACGAATCAAGTTATTCGAGTTATTCGAATCAACTCGAATTTTTTTTTCAAATTTCGAGTTCGAATCGAGTTGGGTTTTCGAATTCGAATATCAAACTATAATATTTTACATTTTTACCCCAAACTCCCAAACCTTTTTACTTTTCCCTCAAAACTTTTACTCCTTCCCACTTTTCCCCCAAAACTTTTACTTCCCTCCCCTCCCAACCCCCCCAATCTACCCAAAATTCATTTCCCACCAAAATTTTACTCTCCCATTTACTTTTTCTCAAAATTTTACTCCCAAAAACCCTCAAAACATTTTATTTTTCCCCAAAATTTTTACTCCCTCCCACTTTTTCCCTAAAACTTTTATTCCCTTCCCATCTCACCTCTCATCTACCCCAAACCCTCCCCCCTCCAATTTTTTTTTAATATTTTCCCTCCAAAATTTTACTCCCCCTATTTACATTCCCTCAAACTTTTATTCCCCAAAACTTTTTATTTTCCCCCTAAACTTTTACTTCTCACTCTTTACTCTCAAATAAAAAATCAAATTTATCCAAAAAAAATCACTAAACATAAATAGTAATAATTTTATTTATATCTACTATTTATATTATTAAATTAAATTTCACATTTTATATTATTTATATTATTGATTTGTTTAGTCATATTGAATATTTATATTAAAATTGAATTATTAATTATGACATAAAATATTCAGATTAAAATTTTATATTTGTATCAATTTCACATTTTATTTTTAAAATAACTTTTATTAAAAATCATATTTTTACATTTAATATATTTTAATTCCAAAATACATAGTGACAAGAATATGAAGATAATTGAAACAACTAAGCAAGCAAAGAAGCTAACCAATATATAAAAAATTAATAAATAAATTATGAGGTGATGAAAGTTAATAAAAAATTTGATTAAGGTGGACAAATTTTATTACGATGGGTGATAGTGGTTATAAGGACCAAAAATTAATTTTTAAAATTTAACTCGAACAAATATATTCGATTCGATTCGATTCGATTCTATTTGATTCGAATTCCATCTCACTCGATTCGATTCGAGAAAACTTCAAATAAAGTTAGGATGATAAAATGAGATTCGAAAACTCGATTAACTCGAAAATTTTCGATTCGATTCGATCGAATGCTCACCCTACATTTTATTATTAATACCTAAAAGTTATATATTTTAAAATCATCCTAATTATATAATTTATTCTCATAAAACATATACATATATAATTTAAATTCTACTTTTTGGATTAAGCATTTTCCAGAAACGAACCATATAATCATCTCCTATGTTTCTCCAATATTAACTTTCTTTTTTAGTCTCGCTCATTACCATTCAACTTCGATTTGCTTAGAAAGTAATTATTTTCGAGTGAAATAAAAATATTCCACAGTCAGGTTAAGAACGTTATTTTATTATTTATTATTTTTAAATTAAATAAAAAACATTTGAAAATATCCTAATTTGCTTATAGAATTTTTTGTTATATTTATTTTTTAGAATAAAATTTTCTTATATTGATAATGAATAAGATAATGATTAAAAAAAGTGATTATCTGAATAACGACAACTAACAATACGCATGCGATCCTAAAATCCTGCTAAATTTCCTCATTTATGAGAGTTGATGCAAATACATTCATGTGAACATAGAAATCTTCAGACATTAAATTTATATTAATGATGTTATTACATTATTTTAGAGTAGACAAATCTAAGAAACTTTGACAAAATTAAGCTATTTTATTTTGCAAAAGTTTCAAAGACATCAAAATTGTACTACAACACAACTAAAATAAAAATAAAAAATTCACGTCTATATGCAGCACATGCACGTGAATCCAATAAAATAGACAGCCCCAAACTAGACCTGTCCATGGGCCGGGCGGCCCGGCCCGGCCCGACGGCCAGCCCGAAATATGGGAGGGTTTGGGTAAAAATATAGGCCCGAAATATGGGTTTGGGCAAAAAAATGAAGCCCGTTTAAAAAATGGGCCGGGCCGGGCTCGGGCTCAAATTTTTTTAGCCTGGGCCCGGCCCGAATATAATAAATAAATATTTTTTAATTTTATTTTTTAATTTTAAAATACTTTAAAAATATTTTTTTATTTTTTTATTTTTAAAATTTTTTTGTGTTTATTAAAAAACGGGCCGGGATCGGGCTTATTATTTTTTCCCGGGCCGGGCCTGAGAAAAATTTCAGGCCCATATTTCGGGCCGGGCCGGGCCCGGACCTAAGAGTCGGGCTGAATTTTTTCAGGCCCGGCCCGGCCCGGCCCATGGACAGGTCTACCCAAACCAAATAAACGTCATCATATAATTATAAAAAAATAAATAAATGCATTATTAGGTGGTTATGAAACATGTGGTGCTGTCCTCGTGTGCGTGGCTTCATTCTACAGCATACGATGGGGCCAATATATACGCCATACCAGAGTTATCAAGATTTAAGCAAACATAATACCCAAAAGAAAACAATTATTCCAAAATATTCATAAATCCAGTTTATTGAATCGTATTTTAACCCTTCAACGGCTCCAATTACTACCCTTTCTCCATTTTATATGATATATTATTGTTATTGCTCTTGATAGTGGCGTTGATGCAAAGTTTGTTTGCTCCCATTGATGAATCAGTGACTCCAAGGGGGTAGGGGTTTGGTCCTTGGATAAAATGGTGAAATTATGTTTTGAGTCCCTCGTAAAAATCAGCAATTTAATTTATATTATTATCTCTGACTTAGCCCATGCATTGATGAATAAAGTAGTGGAGAAAGTGGGAATAGGAGAAGCGGGGGCAATTAAGCCGTGGCTCGGACGGGAATGAATAGAAGGCAACAACAAGGTAATAAAGACATCAGAGAGGGAGAGATGGTAGATGTAGGGTGAACCACGGACATGAGTCGCACCAGGGACCATTCCAGGGATTAGACTTTTGAGAAATGAAAAAGTGCCCCAATCCTTCCTTTTGCATACCAACCCATCACATTTCACATTTTTAATATCAATCTTTTGGGACGCATCTTCTCAAGTAACCCATGCCCTTGTCCTTTCTTTTTTGCACTCTTCTTTCTCCTTTTTCTTCCCCATCACCCTTTTTTGCTCAACTTGGTTCAAACGCACACAAACGGCTACATCTACTATCTTTGATAAAGCTAAGTGTGGGTCTCTTTTTTTTTTTTTTCTTTTTGTGTGTGCTTTCAAACTCAAAGCTGGACCACTTTGATGAAACATGATTCATCGGTGGGGAAACACTTTTTTTTAGAATAGGTTCACAAAGTCAGCCAGTCCATGTGGTTGGAACACTAGTTTATGTCCACAACTGGATAAGATCCTTTTATTCCTTCATTCAAAACTACATGGTAATGTGTTATAAAGGAATTGCCATTTCAAGTTTTTTTAAAAAAAAGGTAATTGCATTAAAAGAGCTTACAAATTATTAACTATCAAGACACCACGTAAGGACGGTCAAAATTGAGCCCATGGACATGGGGCTGCAAAAATGGTTCAAGCTTATATTTGGGCCTAAGTTTTAGGCAATTGAAATTACTGTCTTACTCTTATTAGATGGCAATGGAGTGGGATGAAACAATTCCTATGACCAAATTTTTAGCACTCAGCTGTAGTACTTATTCCACCTTGAAATTTTACAAAAATGTTATACTATATTGATTTAAAAAACTGAATATAAATATATTCTAAAGTTTTATAAAATTAAGAAATTGTTATAAAAATATTTATAAAATTAAAATATAAGTTCTATGTTCTTATAAAATTAATAGTAAAAAAATTAATTTTAATTATAAAATTAAAATAAGTCATTTTAATAAATATATCGAGCCTAGACAAAAAAAGTTTCTCAATCTCCACCTTGAAATCTAATTTTGAGAAGAAAGAAAAAAACACCTACCCTTATGACATAGAAACAGGTTAAAACTCGACAGTTTCGTTTTCTTTTTCATTCCTATTCATTGCCTTACATTTCTCAAATTTGTGCCTTTCTTCGAACTTTTGTTTAATTTAATTATTTGATGCTAGTAATGTATAGGAGAGAAAATGGTTAAAAAAGGTCTAAATGGAAACCTTTTAGCATGAGGTCCAATTAACAATATGGTTCAAATAAAAGGACAAATGGCTGACCCACATTTTGAGATGTGGTAGTAGGCAGAATAATAGTTGTAAATAGTGGCTTGATAGATTAGAGCAACCCAAAATTTGTGCAATTGGGAAAGCCTATGATGTATTTTTTCTTGACATTGCACAGATCTATTTATTGAAACTGAATGGCTTATTGGGTAGGGCCATTAATCCCTTTTTTTCAAACTCACAAAACAATAGTCTGTTCAATTTCTTCAAAAAAATTCAACAATCTCTTTCGCTTTTTCCAGAATCGGTGATAAAATTATAGAGAGGGGTTTGCATGCTCTCTTTTGATCATAAAAAAAAAAAAATTAGATTCTTTTTTTTTTTAAACTATATAGCCTTTGTTTCATTAAAAAAATCGAACCTACAAAGTAAAAAACTGTTAAAGTTCTTTAGTAAGAAAAGTACCAGCAATTTCTTTCACTTATAATTGACTTTTTTTTTTTTGGGTTTTACAACTGCTACCAGTGATGGGATGTTGGTGAAGAGTGTCATAAATTGGAAGCAATTTTTGAAAAATAAGATGAAGATAAATTTTGAGGGAAAAAAAAAGACAAGAAGTCTTAACGGTTGTAACTATATGTTGAGTATTTTTCTATGTATCCTCTTGGTGAGGAGAATTAGATATTTATATGACATGGTTACGGTTTATGGAAGTAACGTCTTAAGTAGGCTCCATGCATGTCAACACGTATGCTGTCCTAGACTTAACACGTGTTCGCTGGTCCAAGTGTTCGCTAGTTCACTTGTTTGGCTTCGCACCCTCTACTTGCGAACACTTAGGGACATTTGAACTAGGCTCGTGAGCTCTCCTCGCAAGCCCTTAACGTATCCACATGGTGGGGTCCAAACTCAAGTCACAGGTCGGTAACCCGGGTTAGATCCGAGTTTCAGGTTCGCAATCAGAAATACCATAATAATATAGCCCCCCTAGTGGTTCTAAGAAGGGTTATAAAGTGACACTTCTTGGAACTAATGTTTAAAATTTGAATGGCTTACCAAACACGCATTGGTCATTGGTACCTAACGTTTACCTCACCATGTGTATGAGAGGATTATACCCATTTAGATCTAACCATTCCTTCTTCCTTAGTTATTTGAATCCTTAAAGTAAGAGAGCAAAAGCTCTTTAAAAGGGGGGGTTATAAAACCCTAAAAATTATTTTTCAAACATTTTCAACTACTGCAATCGACGAGAAGCATTTTCTTTAAGGTAAATTTCTATGAATTTTTCTACTTTGGGTATTCTTTCCCCTTTTGTTACGATCATGCCTAGAACTAGGGGAGGCAATAATCGTCGGGTAATTCAGAGCTATCCACCGCAACAATGAGTGACGGGGGTTCTTGTCGAGGCTAATTTATGCACCTATACTACGAAGACGGAGGAAATGTTTCGAGCCCTAGAAGTGCGAGGGATTAAAACCCCAATTTCGCGTATGATTTTTCAGTACCTATGGGCTCACATCATTTGAGCGACACCAGTGACAACAGTTTTCTACTTCCCCTCCACATAATAGAGGTTGAGTTTCACTTGCCTCTTCAACGTTTCTTCTGCCACCTCCTTGAAAATTACAGGATCGCACCTGGCCAGTTGTTTGGGTTCTCCTGGTGGATCGCGATGGCATATTTTGTCGACTATTGTTGACTATTGTCGACACAATCAGGTACCATTGCTCACTATTTTCCAAAACCTATACCAATTGAAGGTCCACAATCGAGGGAGGTCATTAGGTCTCTACTACTTCACCTCTTGCAAGAGGGAGCTCGATGACTTTTACTAGAATGCTTTGCAAGCCCTAGAGAGAGCCCGCGAGCTCCATTCTAAGCTAAAAGAAGAAAACCAAGACTTGTGGGGGAATATTAAGGACTTATCCGAATGTTTGGTGGTCACCGAGGGTAAAGTAGAGAAATTATCCGGGGAGGTCCCAGCTGAAAGAGCAGAAAAAGGAAGCATGGATGCTGCTATGAATAAGATGGTTGAAGAACATAAGGCCATTGTGAGCAAAATGGTTGAAGAACAAAAGACTGCTATGGTTAGCTTAGAACAAAAGCATGTTGAAGCTTTGGAAGGTTTTAAGAAAGAAACTCTTCAAAATTTTAACAACTTCCTACCCGAGCTGAAGGCTAATATTTTGTTGCATGCTCAAGTTCTTGATGTCCCTTTTGATGCACGCAGGGTTGACTTTGATGCTCTCTGCGACGTTGCTAGTGATAAATTAGGATTTTATGTTCACTTCCTTTCTGGAGCTACATTGGAAGAATTCGAGTCCAAATGAAGAAATTCTAAGGATTTTTACTTGGACGAAGATCCAGCTGAAACCAGCATTGCCCCTACCAATGAAGATGACAACACTAAAGTTGGCGAAGAAAGTACGAGAGAAAACGAGGCCTCCAGCAACCTTAAAGAGGCTAATGATATACTCTAATTTGTGTACTATTGTAATTTTTTCAAATATGAAATGAAAACTTTGAGTTTTGAAAATTTTAAGTTTATTTGCTAATGTTATGCCATTATAACCCTTCACAAACACTGCATATCTTGTTGCACAATGGTAGTGTTAATAACAAAGAACTAAACTTAGCCAAATTTTTAAACATGCTCTCTTGAGCTTTCGACTTGACTTAGTGTAGCAAATTGATTTTATTTATACGATCCTTAACTAATTTTGACTCAATTAGTCTTAAATACTTGGCTTGGTAACTTAATTCAATCAACCTTTAAACATTGGCTGGGGATATAGGTTCGCAAGCTATTCTAGAGTTGAGAGCTTAACTTAGCTAACTTAAAGAAATGTAGGTTATCACTCAAGTAACCTTTAAACATCAACTGGGAGCGTAGGTTCACGAACAATGTTGAAGTTTATCAGCTGAGAGCGTAGGTCCGTGAGTTGTTTTGGAGTAGCGAGCATAAATCAGCTAACTCAAATAAATGAAGGTTGTGAGTATAACTCAGCTAACCTTTAAACATCAACTGCGAGCTGTGTTAAAGTTTATCAGTTAGGAGTGTAGGTCCACGAGCTGTTCTGGAGTAGCGAGCTTAACTCAGCTAACTTAAAAAATGAAGGTTGTGAGTGTAACTCAACTAAACTTTAAACATCAGTTAGGAGAAAAAGTCCGTGATCTCTTTCAAAGTAGCAAGCTTAACTCAGCTAACTCAAATAAATGAAGGTTGTGAATATAATATAGCTAACCTTTAAAATCAATTGGGAGCATAGGTCCGCGAGCTATGTTAAAGTTTATCAACTTGGAGTGTAGGTTTGCGAGCTGTTAGCTGGGAGCGTAAGTCCATAAGCTGTTCCGGAGTAGCGAATCAAATAAATGAAGGTTGTGAGTATAACTTAGCTAACCTTTAAACATCAGTTTGGAGCATAGGCCCACGAGCTGTGTTGACAAAGTAATAACAAGTATAGATATTTGTCAATAATATTCTTCATTAAGGGGTAAGAAATTATACATAGTAATTTTCAAGTGTCGAGCATTCCAAGTTCGTGGTAGGACAATGCCTTTCATTTTGGCCAACTTGTGTGCTCTATATCCTATTTTTTTGCATGATTCTATAGGGTCTTTCTCAATTGGAGACCATCTTACCTTGTTACAATGCAGGGAAACTTATCTCAATGTCTCTAAGGATTAGGTCACCGACTTGGAATTGTTTATTCTTAACATTGGAATTGTAGTAGCAATCCACCTGTTAAGCGCATGCTGTATTCTTAACCTTCGTTGTTTCTCTGAATTCATCAATGAGATCGAGGTTAAGTCTTAGGGCCTATTGGATGGCATCTTCATCAAAATGCATCGTTCTATGTGATCGCATGCCAATCTCGACAAGAATTACCGTTTCTGCACCATAAACAAGAGAGACTGCAGTCTCCCATGTTGTTGTATAAGGTGAAGTTCGCAAAGCCCACATAATTCCTGGCAATTCCTCCAACCAAGCACCCTTGGCCTCATCTACCTTCCTTTTCAAGGCTGTTAAAATCTTTTTCTTCATTGCCTCAACTTAACTGTTTGTTTGTGGTGTTTTAACAGAAATCTGAGCTAAGGCAATCTGTAGGTCATTTCAAAAATTCTTGAATTTTCCCTAAAATTGTGTGCCATTATCCGTTATGATCAAGCGTAGTATGCCCAACTTGCACACAATTAATTTTAAAAGGAAAAATTCCATTTGTCTCTTTGTAATGGTGATTAGAGCTTCAACTTCGATCCACTTAGAGAAATAGTCTACAGCCACCACTATGAACTTCTAGGCTATAGCTATTAAGAATGGGCTGAGAATATCAATTCCCCAAGTCGCAAACAGCCAAGGACTCGGCATGATTTGTAGATGCTCTACTGGTTGCTGCTAAACTTGAGCATACCTTTGGCAAGAGTCACAAGTTCAAACCCAATGGTAAGCATCCTTCTGTACTGTCGACCAATAATACCCCTGTCTGGATGCTTTTTGCTCCAGTAACCTTCCACCCAAATGATCACTACAAATTCCCTTATGGATTTCTCGCATTACACATTCAGCCTCAGAACGTGTTAGGCATCGCAACAACGAATGTGAATACCCCTTTCTATACAATACACCCTCTATGAAGGTATACCTAGCAGTTGTATAACAAAATAAATTGTTTTAATTGATTGTATAACTGCATAATCTAACTGAATTTTACATAACCATCTAATTAATCTATTTGTAGCTATTTTAAGTATGCGTAATGTGTAATAATGAGATACCTCGTAGCTTTGTGTTATAATTTTGTGAGCTCTTTCTTGTCCATATAACTTTCCTCTCCCTGTAACATGCAAATTATTGGGGGTCATCCATATTTCCTCTTGATCCAAACTAAAAATTTGTGGTATGTTACTGCTTAGGGTGTCTCTATATTCCAACAAGTTTTTCCTTTTTGTTCGATGACAACCAAGGACACCAACTTAGATAAAGCATTTGCCTGCGTGTTATCTTTCCTTGAGAGTTGCTTCACTTGTATCTTATCGAACCCTACGAGCAATTGAGTTGCGATTGAATGATACTTCTTCAAAATTGATTAATTCACCTTATACTCACCACCCATCTATTTTGTCACTAACTAGGAGTCCGTGTGCTCGACGAAGTCTCTTACCCAAACTCACTCATTCTTACTAGGATCAACTAGGACTACCCCTGCTCCTGCTCCTGTGTTTGTCATAGAATCGTCAACATAGACTAATCACCTTTTTAAGCTATCAGTCGCATTTACATCCTCCGAAGGTAAACTAACTGTTGGACTAATAGACATCTCAAAATAACATTCAACTATATAATCAACTAGTATGTTCCCCTTTATTTTCGTTCTTGGTACATACTCCACACCAAACTCGACTAACTCGAAGCTCCATCTTGACATTCTTCTGATGTGTCAACTTTGGACAATATATCTTTTATAGGTTGATTTTTCATGAGCCAACAAGATGGGCCTGGTAGTAGGGACGCAACTTGCAAGTTGCAACAATCAGAGCAAAGATAAGTTTTTCAATTTTCGAGTACCTTAGCTCTCCATTCTGTAGCACCTTACTAACGTAGTACATAGGAAACTTACGAACATCCTCTACTCTAACCAAGACAACTACAATTGTTGCCTCCAACGTTGCCAAATATAAGTAAAGGGTTTCTCCCACTCATGGGACATCAAGAGCGGTGGGAATGTGAGGTACAACTTGATTTTTTCAAAGGCCACTTAACATTCTGCAGTCCACGAAAAGAAGTGCGCAAGACTTTAAAGAAGGGTAGACATTTATCTACCATTCGTGAGACAAACCTATTAAGTGTGACCACTTTTCTTATCAAACGGTACACATCTTTATCATTTTCGGAGGGGGCATATCTAGGATGACACTAATCTTTTTTGGGTTCACCTTAATATTTACCGGCTTTGACACTGAAAGCACACTTGTCTGGATTTAACCTCATGTAATAAGCTTGCAACACATCAAATGCTTCAATCAAATTCTACACATGCTCACTGAGTGTAGAACCCTTTACTAGCATATCATCAACATAGACCTTAACGCTTCGCCCAATTTGCTTTCTAAATATCTTGTTCACCAGCCCTTGGTAGGCTGTGCCTACATTTTTCAAGCCAAAAGGAAAAACACGGTAGTAGAATAACCCTTCTTCAGTAATAAAAGTTGTCTTCTCATGGTTTTCAGAGGTCATGGCTATCAGATTAATCCAGAGAAAGTGTCTAGAAAAATCATGAATTTATTGCTCGATGACACATCGATCAACCTGTCAATTAAAGGTAGGGGAAAACTATCTTTAGGACAAGAATTTTAACCACTCTATCTACATCATCATAAAATAATTGTAAAGTTTCCATGACCTCTGCAACCTTTGACTTCTTTACTCTTTCCTCATTTCAATTATCTGAACTATCTAAATCCAACAACTGACCATGCTTGTTTGCTCTGAACTTTGTCCTTACTGAGCCTACTCGTGCGTTTGCTTCACCAACAATATATGGCACTGCCTAGTTGTTCTTTAATCCGACAACATGTACTATACTCTGGTTCGCGTAGGAAATTTTGTCTTCATACAAAACAGTCACCATCATCTTTGCCATCCTCATAATGGGTCACCCGAAGATAACATTGTAAGTCATAGAGTGATCCATTACAAAAAATTAGACATAATCTATTGTAGTATGCTCACCATCTCCTAAGGTAACTGGCAAAGTAATGTAACCCTTCACCTCAATAGGGTGGTTCACAAAATCATACAATGGGCTTGCCCTCTTCAATGTTTTCTCCTTTAGCCCCATCTTTTGGTATGCTTCCCATTTTAGTACCTCAATCGTACTTCCACTGTCTACAGGTATTCTTTTTACCTCAAAACCCGCAATCACTACAAAAACAACCATTGGATCATTTCCTTCATCATCACACACCAACTCTTCATCCTTATTACTAAATTCAACACTTCACTTCCCTTCTTGACATCATTTTTGGGGTGCATTAACTGATATTACACTCCTCATGTGAGCTTTTCTCTTTGCATTGGAGGTCGTCCAATCCTCATTTATGCCCACAATTACATGTATCATACCCATTACCTTCTACTTGCCCTTGGTGTTAGCATGTGAACTTTAAACCTGCTGGGTTACTTAAGCCACAAATTTCATGAGCTCATTATTTCTCACCGCTACTTCAATAGCATCTTTCAAAGAAAAACAGCCTTGTGTCCCGCCATCATTATGGGAAGCACATCTGTCTCTTGACTTTGACCATCTTATGTTTTGCCTCATAGGGGAAGGGGGTAGGGACAATACCCAAACTTTTCACTTGATTCGAAATATAGGCACGAGTAGCATTAAGGGGGTATAAGGTTCAAACTTACCTTGAGGGATGTACTTCATTATGCACTCAGCTTCAAACTTACACTAGGGGATGTACCTCATTATGCACTATAGTTAAGCTCCCTGAGATGCCCTAGGTGGCTAAGTTTGTGATTGTATTCTCTGCTGCCTTTCATTCTGTACACGTAAAAACTGATGAGGTGACCATTGTTTGTTCTAAGCTCCGTCTCTGTTTCTAAACTGCCTATCTTCCCTTTGGACTGTGCCGCATGCTGCTCTTTTTATCTCTTCTACTTTTACGAACTTATGTGCCTTTTTATACAAATCTACCAAACTTTGGGGCCTATTTTTAGTGAAGGAATAGTGTACATTCTCATTCAGTACTTCCATATTAAAAAGCTTTAATAGCCCATTAATTTTCAAGGTTCTTTGTGTTCAGTGTTGCCGCATGGAAACGTTTTACATAGTCTTGCAGGGATTCTCCTTCCTTTTATTTCACATATATTAAACCCATAAGAGTTCTCATGATTTTCGTATGTACTCTGAACCATCCCAAAAACATTTGACCTAGTTGAGAAAAACTTTGAATAGACCCTTAAGGGAGAGACAAGTACCAATCCTTCGCACTCCTTTTAAGCGTCATGGAGAAAACCTTGCACTTCATGAGATTTGAAGCCCCCAACACATTCATGTAGTCATTATACTGCATAAGATAAGCTCGCGACATTCCTTCAAACATGTCCTTCAGGACCTTGAAACCAGCTGGTAAACCTATTGCTGTTACATTTGGAGCCAAAGAATTATTGGAACAAAAAAGTCAATCCATGTCCTGAGACTCAGGATGCAAAGCCCTCACGTCTTGTCGTAATGCATCCATCTCACTCTGTCATTCCTTTACATGCGTGCCTGGTCCTTTCTCCTATATGGCCATATTATCATGAAAATTGAAGTTGCCAGATTAAACCTTTCTCCTAAGCTCCTCATTTTGCTGCAAGAGTTCCTGATGAAATGCTTGTTATTGCTCAAATCTCACATTTTGTAGGCCATCTAATCCTTCATCAACCTCATTTGTTCTTGAAAAGCCAGGAATTATTGCTAAAACGCTTCTTGACTAGAGAAAAATGGTAACCCCGGGATAGAAGGAATATTCAAGTCAAAAGTGTTCGAAGCTCTGGCATGAGTCACACAACCTAAGTTTTCCAATCGGTAAGGAAGCCAACTAGAAAATGAATATGCCTTGATGGGTTGACCACCTACACTCGAAGCTCCAGTTTGTCCGAATGAGAAGCTAATAGGGGAATTTTCATTTGGGTGAGCCATTTTTGTTTATCAAACTGAAAGAAAATTTGTTGGTCAGAAGTTTTTCCACACTCACCGTACCAAACTGTTGAGTATTTTTTTGTCCTTTTGGTAAAGAGAATCAAGTATTTGTATGACATGGTTACTATTTATGAACGTGACGTCCTAGGTAGACTCCATGCATGTCGGTACGTATGTTATCCTAGACTTAACACGTGTTCGTTGGTCCAAGTGTTTTCCAGTTCACTTGTTTGGCTTCACACCCTCTGCTTGTGAACACCTAGGGGCATGCGAACTAGGCTTGCGAGCTCTCCTTGTGAACCTTTAACATATCCACTTGGTGGGGTCCAAACTCGGGTTGGTAACCAGGGTTATATTCAGGTTTCAGATTGGCAATTGGATATACCATAACACTATGTATAATTTTGTAATTAAAAATCCATGTCATATAAATATATAATATAAAAGAACAACATAACCTCATGGAAGAACTAGAAGTGGCACAAAACAATCCGAGGGATCATGCTTACATCGAATAGGTGAGAGGCCTCAAACAATAACTTGAAAACATCATAGAAAAGGAGCATATTATTGGCATAAAAAATTGAAGAATAACTGGATTCTAAAGGATGAAAGAACCACTAGATATTTACATCTTTTAGCCAAGAAGAGGAGAATTAGAAATACTATTTACACTATTAAAGATGAAGAGGGGCATGTTTGGGATAACTAGAAAGACATTTAGAAATGCTTTAGGGATTTCTTTGAAAAATATTCTTAGAAGCGGATGATAATAACACCAATGACATCAAAAGTTTCTATAGAGATTTAGATATCCCAAAAATTTCGGACCACTTGTTGCCTACTCTATACACCGTTTACTAAGAAAGAAATCAAAGAAGCAGTTTTTTACATGGGTCCCCTAAAAGCATCCGACTGGATGAATTCCCTTCTATATTTTTTTTAGAAAAATTGGGATGTTGTAAGCCTTTTGGTGGTGGATTCTTGTGTGAATTTTCTTAATATGGAAAGAAATTAATAAAACTTACATGATGTTAATTCCTAAAATGAAACTGATTCTGGGTTATCTTGTTTCCCCGTATCAAAACGTATTTGTTGGTGGAAGACAGATTGATGACAATACTATTCTTGCCTCCAAAATCATAAATATAATAAATAGAAAAAATAATGGTAAAAAAAGTATATGTACGCTCAAATTAGACATGAACAAAGCTTATGACAAGTTGAGCTGGAAATCCCTAAAGGCAGTTTTGAGAGAGATGTATTTTGACAGTTTCTTACCAATTATTGTTGAATTGTTCTCTTGTAAGTAGCTTCAATCCTACCAAAGGACTGAGACAGGGTGATCCTCTTTCACCTTACCATTTTTGTTTCATGCCAAATTTCCTATCTATGATGATCTATAAAGTAGAAAGAGAGGGTCAAATTTAGGGCCTTAAAGTGGGCAAGGGGTATATTGCAAGTCATGCAATAAAAAGAATTTTGGAGAAATACTGTAAGTTATGAGGTTTGAAAATCAATTTCGACAAATCAGAACCCAAGATCAATATGAATAATCATCCAATTAGAAGAATATTTAGGGGTATATTGCAAGTACGAACTTGTGAAGACATAGAAAAATATTTTGGAATTGATATTAGTCTCATGAACAAAAAAGGTAAGTTCCTCCAACCAGTGATTGACAAAATAGAATCTAAGTTATCCTAACAAAATTACTTGGATAGGGAGATAAGCTAACACTGATCAAACCAGTGTTATCAAGTGTACTCATATATCAAGTATCATGTTTCAAAGCATCAAAGATTACCTATGATAAAATGAATCAACTTATGAGAAGTTTTTGGTGGGGTGGTGAACCTGAAAAAAGAAAAAGGCATCTCATCAATTGGATTAGAATTTGTTCAAACAAGCCTACATGTGGCATTGGGATTAGAATAATGCAAGCAATGAACAAAGCATTGTTGGGTAAACTTGCTTGGAGGATTACTAATGGAGATAGCTAGCTTATCCAAGAAACTTTAGTTAGGAAATATTGCATAAGGATAATTTTCTCCAAACAAAAGGAAAATCTAAGGGCTCTTGGGTATGAAAAGCATCCTAGTAAGGAAGAAGGTATTAACAGAGAATATCTCGAGGAAAATCTAGAGTGGATAGGTCATAGGTAATGAAGAGGGAGATCAAGACCGGATAAGCAATATTGAGCCTCATAGGAATCTAAGTTAGCAAAATCTTAGTAGTCCAAATCCATTACTTGATGGACCTTCTAAAATGAAATGGACTCATACAAATGATGGGGAGTTCTTGATGAATTTAGTTTATATACAAGCATTAAATGAGCAAGGTGGAGTAGCATACTCACTTAACCAAGATATTCCGCAAAAGGTATGGAACTTTATTTGGTCCAGTTTACTCTCATATAATGTGGTTATTTTCTTGTGGAAAATTCTTAATGAAGCCCTTCCTTGTAAATCTAACATTAAAAGAAGAATTAACACAGTGGACACCTCATGTGTCTTATTGGAAACACGAAAATATATAGATTTTTTCGTGCCCTTTTTAACTCAAATTCATGCAATTTCGCAGTAATTCTTGTCGAAAAATATAATATAATTATAAAATCATTAAATTTTACTTAAATTATTAACATATTTAATTTTAAATAATTTTATAATAAATTTTGATAAAATTTGATTTATTTTCGACAGATTCGCACAAAGGGTGAAAATTTGCTTGGCAGACACTACTAGAAGCACAAAATCGGGAAGCGATTTTTGAAGCGTCGAGGGGAATTAATTTTTAAGCCTAAGATGGTTCAAATTATGAATATTAATTCATAATATAATTAATTTTAATTATATCCAATTTATTTTGGGTTAAAAAAATTATTATTAATTATATTATGAAATGAGGCCCAATTGTGCTAAACCGAAAGACTGATCCAATCGAGCAAATGGGCTGCCCAAAACCGTCCAACATGCTGACCCAATCAGCTCAAATTAGCTGATTATTTGACTTGCAAATCATCCATTGAAGTTTCCTTGAAATTGCATTCAAACCCCTCCACTTTCTGTGCTCTTAAAGATTCACCCCAAGCTAAATTTAGCAAGTTTGAAACATTCAAACTTGCCACATGCGTGGCTGGCTAAGGGGGAATATGGCTGCTGATTTTTTTCTATTTTTAGCGGCCAATCCCACCTATAGATACCCACTTCACCTATTCATTTCAACACACCTTTCATTCCTCACATCTCTTTCACTTTCACCCACTTTCTCTCCTTGTTTCCCATTTTCTTTCTTGTCCTTTCCTTACCGATTTCCCTATTGGAAAAGAGCCGTTCAAGCACCTTGGATAGCAGCATTCAAGTGCTTGTAGAAGCCTTGGTTGAATAAGAACGAACGGAGAAGGATGAGCGGAGCAAACTAGTCAGGCTTCGGAGAAACACCATATTTGATTTTAGTTTCCTATCCTTTAACTTTTATTGTTGTTGTTATGAACATGTCTATGAATATTTGTTATGCTAATTTATTCTTAATTTAATTAACATGACTTAAATTTATTTTGTGTTAGGTTGATTGCATTTTTTCCACCTAAGTTATTAAAATTATATTTGTTTTGTTATAGGTATTGATAAATTGTTTGATTAGGTAAAACCATGATTATGTTAGTCTTGCATTACAATTGTAAGGTAACTAATGAATTAATTATTAATCATATTGAAATTGTAATTAATTGACACCATACTTAACCAATGTATGTTTAATCTTCTAAGGTAGCTGAGGTTAAATTAGCGATGGTATTAAACGGTATATTAGTCTTGCATAACTTGCAAGATTATTGTGATTAAACCGCTTTAGTGTAGGTATATATTGTTACCTCTTTTAATCTTTTACTTGCTTATTTAAATTGATTAATTGTTTGAATTGGAATAGTGATATGTTCAAGAGATTAGTTAATTTAGTAAGTCTGTATGTGCTATAGTTAACAAATTACCAAGTTGCCGTGAATTTATTCGTAACAACATGAACATTGTTTTGGTAATATTAAGTTAAAAATTCAATTAATCTAACATAATTATGTCATCTTGATTAAAACTATCTTTTGAAATCATGCATTGAAACTTTTATTTTTATTTTATTTTATTTTACTTAGTTAAATTTTAGTTTTAATCACTTCCTCAAATAAAAATCTTTTTAATCACCAAAGTGTTTTTAGTTGTATTTCATAAATATTTTCTTTGCACAGTCCCTGTGGGTATGATAACTCGATATTTACTTGTCATTTTGTTACTTGGTAACGGTTGTGTACTCTTGCACATTTCCATCGTTCCACTTATGTCAAGGTGGATGGGAGGATGAAAAACACCTTTTTTGGGAATGCTCTTTTGCTGTAGCAGTTTAGTTCGAATCAAAATACAATATTTGTACCTTGGATGTTTATTTGCAATCGATTAAGGAATGGTTAATCCAAACCATTAAGATGGCTAGATTAGGGAATAAAGCTAGGAAGGAACACTTTACTAATATAGCAATCTTCCTTTGGAAGATTTGAACACACAGGAATAAAGTCATGTATAAGGATTTTAAACCAAACCCAGTTGCAGTGATTAAAAAGGCAGACGCGTACATCCATCGTACATCAATCATACCTGAGAAGCTTTCGGAATAACTAAAAATATATCCCCTTTGACTGGAGCATTGTGATTGATACTGAAAACATACCTATGAATAGTAATGAAGTGCATCACATTACAGCTGGGTGGATGATAACACTAGAAATAACATAGGTTTTCCCCCTTATTAGTTAAATTGTTCCCATTTAGTTATCCTTAGCATACATTTTAGCATTTTCAGTTTAGTAAATTGCATTTTATAACTCAGTGAATCCTAGAATATTTTATCCTTAATTTTGCTATCTTTTTGCATTAATGTCGCTGCATATGTAAAGCCCCAAAATTTCTAATTTCGTTATTGTGAACATATGACACAAATATCTGTCATCTTTAGTGGTTATGTGTTCTAGGAGTATTTGGGAGGTCCCAAGTTCAAGCCTTCACTTGGGCAAATTTTGGTATTTTGAATGAATTAGGCCTTACTCCTGTTTAGTAGGCTTTTATTTGATTGTTAAGTAAATTACATCAAAATGGGCGTGCTGGTCTAGTGGTTAAATGGTGTGTTATTATGGTGGAGGTCTTATGTTCGAATCCTTATGCAGGTAAGGGTATTATTTTTTTTGCTCAGATTTCAGGATAGAATTATGTAATAGGGGGATTCTGAGTAGTGAATGTGTAGTGGGAATTAGGCGAGAAGATTAAGGGATTTTGGGGGTTATCGGGATTTTTTTCCCCATAACCGAATTTTGACTCTCTTTTCCAAAAAATTTTGCCATCTATTCTTCTCCCTCTCCTCTTGTCACAATTCTCTGAGTTTTTTCATCTTACTCTTCTTTTTCTTCTTCTTGATTTTTCCCTAATCCATTTATTTTCCTTCGTTTTTGCATGCAGTTAGTGCTTACTTAGTTTCGGTAAGTGTTTCTCTTCGTTTCTATCATTAATCTCTTAACGACTGAAGTGGTAATATTTTTTCCCTACGATATGGGCTTAAGAGGAGGCTCGGACTGGTGAATTCAGTGTTCTCATCTTAACAAAAGTTAAACGAAGGGTTATCGTTGGTGGTAAGTTGGGTTTCTGTTCGTTCTTGGTTGTCAATTTGCTTGTAAATCCATTAAATTGATGTTTTGTCAATTTGCTTGTAAATCCATTAAATTGATGTTTAGTATCTTGATTATTGGCTTTGGAGTGCTTGGAGACTGTTTTAGCATCAAACAAAACCAGGTGTGTACTCGAAACGTAAAAAAAAGGGATTTGGCGAAAAGCCGAAATTGCCTGCTGTTCAGACATCAGTAGTAGGCTAATTTTGAAAAATTGTCATAAATTTTGGAAATTGAATTAGATGATGAAAAAAATATGGAATGAAAGCTTATTGAGTCTAGTTTCTCATAAAAAAACTCTGTAAGTAATGAAATTGTCAATTGTAAGGTATAATAAACTTTGTGAGACAAGGTCAAATTGAATTTGGGTTCCCCTATTCTGACTTTGAAAAATCATAAAAATTAGAGAAAATAATTAGGAATTAAAACTTACATTGTTAAATTATTAATGAGTCTATTTTTAATAGAAACAAATGAAAACATCATAAAAATTTTGTACTAAGAGATAATTAATTTTTATCAAAGAAGGGACGAAGCTGTCAAATACTAGAACAGAGGTAAGTTTGACAATTTTACTATACTTATTGGCTAAACTAGAAATTCTGAAAATTTTTTGGTAGAAAGGTATTTGAGTCTAGTTTCAAAAACATCAAGTGGATCTTAATTTAGAATTTTTTAGCTCAAGATATAAATAATTTAGTAACAGTGACTCAAGTAGACAGCTGTGAAGGAACATATAAGTAAATAGTGAAAAAATATATGAATAATTAACTAGAACGGGTTACATTAAAAATAGATCACGTGGCCAAGGCCAATTTGGGCCGAGTGGGCCACATGGGCATGTGAGCCCATTTTTCTGAAAAGTTCTGTAATGTTGCATGGGTCCCCCAAGTCGATTGTGGACCTACTGTAGGGTCGGTAAGCTTTACTTAGACCCCTATATATGTGATTTGTCTGTCTGATTTTTATACCGAGCATTACTTATGATATCTGAATGTATGTAGTATTAAATGCATTATGGCATGACATATTTTGTATGTTGCATTGCATCGGGGTGGGTTGATGATATTTGGAGGAAGTGTCTGAAAGGCTATTAACCCTGTTATTTGGCAGCTCAACTGCAACCTTCTGATTATGTGCCGCATTTCGGTACAACATGGTGTGTAGGGATGGGTGGGTTTATTTAATCCCCGCATGGTGTGTAGGGTTAGACAGAGATGGTGTGTAGAGGCTGGTGGGTAGGATTCTGATTTACTGTACCAGCATTCTGTATCTAATATGTGCCAAGGCCTTAATGTATTTCTGAGACTATATTTGAATGGGCTAAGGCCCAAACTAATTCTGTGATGGGCACAGGCCCCAGACAGTATTTAATTGAATTCTTTTGATTATCTATATGCATGTTTTCTATGGGGATTATACACTGAGTTTGTGAAAACTCACCCTTTCTCTGTTTAATCTGTACAAGTAATCCCTAGACTTGACGAGTCGTTGTAACGGATGACTCGACGGTGGCGACATGTAAATTTTAGACTATTTTCTGTTAATACCTAGAATTTATTACTTATTTGGGGTTTTTGATGTATCTTCTGGACTATGAACTGGTTGGCTTTAAATTTAAGACTTTATACCGTTTTTATGGATTTTTTTAAACTGCAACTCCACAAAACATGATTTTTTTTAAAAAAACTAAGGTTTTTCATAAATAGAAATGATTTTCCCTAAATTAATTGGTTACAAAAGCTTCCAATAAGAGACAAGTTTTAAAGCAAATCAACTAGTTTTTTTTTCGAATTAAATAAAAGCAAACTTACTATAACGGTTTTTAAACTCGATAATCCTGTCTTCAAATCCCTTTCCATGTGACATCTCCAGATTCGACCATAATGTTTAAGCCGGGTTTGCGGTGTTACATTTAGTGGTATTAGAGCCAGGTTGCAAAACTCGACTGTGGATTTGGGTTTTAAAACTTGGTTTTAATGAGATGATTTTTAAATAGTTTGAAATATTTTTGACAAAGTATGTGGTACACCACGCCTCTGGAGCCGGTTCTATAAGTGTTCTAAAAGCTCTGATAAGTTTTTTAAAATATGAGTAGTATATTCTGAAACTACTATAGGTAGTACACTGGACTGAGAACACTGTAGATAGTGTATACTGAAAACAATAGTGAAACTGAAAACTGTAGCAAGACTGCGATTCGTGACAACAAACACTAAACTTTTGATACTATTTTGCATAAAATATCTACTAATAGATATCAAAATTGTAACTGATTCATAAAATTGTTAACACAGATAAGCTACGAATTCTACGATAAGTGCATGAGGTATCTGCGGACAGGGTACTAGTGGCCGAGGTAGAGGCCGTAGAGGGGCTCGAGCTGAGTCCTCCTCTTTAGGCAGCATGCTGAATCTGGATACTAGCAAGACGCCGATTTCACCTGCTACAGAGACTGGATCTCATGATCATATGGCCTGGGACGGCGCCTTGTCCCAGGCTATGCTAAGGATAATAGAGAGGGTCGTTGGGCCCAACACTAGATCTGGACTTTACCCCTGAATAAAAATTGAAAGGGGTTGTTTCCTTGCTTCGCGATGAAGCATACCAATGGTGGCTGATTGTTAAGGAGGGCACTCAGCCCGAACGACTGACTTGAGATTTCTATAAGTCTGCTTTTTAAGGTAAATATGTGGGGGAAAGCTACATTGACGCTAGAAGATGTGAGTTTCTGAATCTCACACAAGGGGACTGTTTAGTGGCCGAGTATGAGGCCGGATTTCTGAGATTGAGCCGTATGCACAAGGCATGGTGGTGACTGAATATGAGCATTGTGTCCACTTCGAGAAAGGACTCAGAGATAGTTTGAGAGTTTTGATAGCTCCATAGAGGGAGCGTGAATTTTCGGCACTAATAGAGAAGGTGAAGATCACAAAGGAGGTAAAGCGCGCTGAGCGCCAAAACTGGAACAATGAGAGAGACAAGAATAAGAAGGATTTGAAGCCCTCAAGTTCTGCGATGAGGCCTAAGAAAAAGGTCAGATCTGGTGGGCCAGTTAAAGTTAAGGCCCCTGTTGCACCTACTGGGATTACGCTTTGTGGGCATTGTGAAAGACGTCATCCGAGCAAATGTTGAAGGACAATTGGGGATTGTTTAAGATGTGGGTCTGCTGAGCACCGTGTTTGAGAGTGTCTGCTGAGGGCCGATTAGGTGCAAGCTACAGATTCTGGTACGGTACAGCCACTGGGGGTAGTGCAGCAGTAGCCTAGAGGCCGTGGTCAGGCTAGGGGTGGTAATGGTATGGATCGGGGGTAGAGAGCACCAGGCAGAGGTGCTGGACAGGCTGAGGCTAGACAACTGGTCCTAGTTTATGCTACTCGTTGCCGAGAGGATAGAGATGCTCCGAACGTCATCACGAGTACGTTTCTTATTTTTGATGTGCCTTACACTACGTTGATATATATAGGATCTACGCATTCTTATGTTGCCTGTTTTGTGTCCAAAAACCTAGGGATTCCGATTGAGAGTACTTCTAGTAAGGTGACTATGCTGAATCCACTGGGGCAATCTGTTAGAGTTAGCAAACTGTAGAAGGATGTTTCTTTAGAGGTTCAAGGGACGGTATTTCTGGCTGATTTGATGGATCTTCCGTTTAGGGAGTTCGATATGATATTGGGGATGGACTGGTTGGTCAAGCATCGTGTTAGTTTGGACTGTGCGACTAAGAGGATCGTATTGAGAACTAAAGAGGGGTAATGAAGTAGTTGTGATTGGGGAACGTCAAAATTACTTAGCTAACGTGATCTCTACACTGGTAGCTGTGAAACTGGTTCTCAAGGGATGTGAGGCGTATTTGGCCTACGTAAGTGTTTTCGCTTTTGAGGACTCTATTGTTAAGGACATCAGAACTGTGAGGGATTTTTTGGACGTCTTTCCTGAGGAGCTACCAGGTTTACCTCCAAATCGGGAAGTAGAGTTTGGGATTGAGCTTCTCCCTAGTACAGCTTCGGTGTCTATCACTCTCGATCGAATGACACCGAAGGAGTTTACGGAGCTCAAGGCTCAAATTCAGGAGTTATTGGATCGTGGGTTCATCCGCTCTAGTGTGTCCCCGTGGGGAGCACCGATACTCTTTGTTAAGAAAAAGGATGGGTCCATGAGGATGTGTATTGACTACCGACAACTAAATAAGTTGACTATTAAGAACAAGTATCCACTTCCGAGGATTGATGGTTTGTTTGACCAGTTCCGAGGGGCGTCTGTGTTCTCCAAAATTGACTTGCGTTCTAGGTATCATCAGTTGATGCTGATGTGCATAAGATGGCATTTAGGACTCGTTACGGTCACTACGAGTTCCTAGTGATGCCATTTGGACTGACTAATGCACCAGCAACTTTCATGGATCTGATGAACCGAGTGTTTCAGCCCTACTTGGATTGGTTTGTAGAGGTGTTCATCGATGACATATTGGTTTATTCGAGGACTGAGGATGAGCATGACGAGCACCTTAGGATTGTTATTCAGATTTTGAGGGAAAAGTAGCTCTATGCTAAGTTCAGCAACTGTGAGTTCTGGTTACACGAAGTAACATTTTTGGGTCTTGTGGTGTCTGCTGAGGGGATTCGAGTTGATCCTCAAAAAGTTGAGGCTGTATTGGACTGGAAGCAGCCTAAGAATGTGTCTGAGATCCGCAGCTTTTTGGGGCTGGCAGGTTATTACTGATGGTTTGTGGAAGGATTTTCACTGATCGTAGGACCCTTGACTAAGCTGTTACGTAAAGGTGTACCGTTTGACTGGATTACTGCGCAGCAAGAGAGCTTTGAGAAGCTTAAGACTGTACTAACTAAGGCTTCTGTTTTGGTACAGCCTGAACCTGGAAAGGAGTTCACGGTTTATAATGATGCATCAAATGTCGGTTTGGGATATGTGTTGATGCAGGATGGTAAGGTGGTCGTATTTGCATCTCGTCAGCTTAAGACACAGGAGGCGAACTATCTGACGCATGATTTGGAGTTGGCCGCCGTAGTGTTTGCATTGAAAATCTAGGGGCATTATCTGTATAGTGAGAAATGTATTATCTACACTGATTATAAGAGCCTCAAGTATCTCCTCACTTAGAAAGAGTTAAATCTTAGGGATGGCTTGAGCTGCTTAAGGATTATGATTGTACCATTGAGTACCATCCCGGCAAGGCCAATGTGGTGGCCGGTGCGTTGAGCCATAGAGCTATGAACGATTTGAGAGCGATGTTCACTCGACTTAGCCTATTCGACGATGGAAGTCTGTTGGCAGAACTTCAAGTCAAATCGACATGGATTGAACAGATTCGAGGTAAACAATTGGGGGATAAGTCTCTCAGGTTACATTTTCGTCAGGTTAGGAATTGTGGCATTACTAATTTTGGGATAAACATTGATGGGTACTTTGTTTCCACGGTCGAACCTGTGTACCGAATGATGAGGACTTAAGGTAGTCGATTCTGATAGAGGTGTATAGTAGTCCCTATACTATGCATCTCGGTGGAAACAAGATGTACTGAGATCTTCGAGAATCGTACTGATGGCCAGGGTTGAAGCATGAGCTTACCAACTTCATTGCTCGTTGTTTGACTTGTCAGCAGGTTAAGGCTAAGCATCAGTTACCTTCAGGTTTGCTGTAGCCGATTTTAATACCGTTATAGAAATGGAAGAGAGTAACGATGGACTTCGTTAGTGGGTTACCTCTAACACCCACTAAGAAGGATTCTGTCTGGGTCATCGTTGATCGATTGACCAAGTTTGCTCACTTCATCCTGGAAAGGACAGGCTTTTCTCTTCAAAAATTAGCTAAGCTATACATATTAAAAATAGTGAGACTGCATGGGGTACTTGTCTCGATCATTTCCAATCGGGATCCTCTTTTCACGTCTCGATTCTGGAAGAAGCTTCATGAGGCTCTGGGTTCAAGATTAGACTTCAGTACTATTTTTCATCCTCAGATAGATGGTCAGTCGAAGAGGCTGATTCAGATACTGGAGGACATGATGAGGAGATGTGTTATTGATTTTCGAGGTAGTTGGGAAGAGTACTTGTCGTTAGCGGAGTTTGCCTACAATTATAGCTTCTAGTCTAGCATTTAGATGGAAATTTACGAGGCATTGTACGGTCGTAAGTGTCGCACTCCTTTATGTTGGACTGAGTTGGGCGAGCGACGTGTTCTGGGTCCTAAGTTGGTCTCTGAGACAGAGGATAAGGTTAGATTGATTCGGGATCACTTAAAAGCGACTTCTGATAGGAAAAAATCATACGCAGATTTGAAGAGGCGTGAGATCGAGTATTCTATGGGGGGACTTAGTTTTTCTCAGGGTCTCTCCATAGAAAAAAGGTTCTATGGTTTGGCCGCAAGGGCAAGCCGAGCCCTCGGCTTATTGGACATTACCTTATTCTAAAACGTGTGAGACCTGTCGCTTATCAGTTGGAGTTACCTTCAGAGTTGGATCGCATTCATGATGTTTTTCACGTCTTGATGTTGAGGCGCTACCGCTCTGATCCCACGTATGTTGTTTCTGTTGAGGAGATTGAGGTAGGGCCAAGCTTGACCTTCGAGGAGGAGTCAGTTCAGATTCTAGAGGGTGATGTAAATGTCCTTCGAAAAAAGTCTATTCCTTTAGTGAAGGTTCTGTGGCGTAATCATAGCACTGAGGAGGCCACATGGGAGCCTGAGGATGTGATGGGTCAGCAATATCCTCATCTGTTCTGATCAGGTAAAATTTTGAGGACAAAATTTTATTTTAGGGGGTAGAGTTGTAACACCCCAAAATTTTTAATTTTTTTATTGTGAAAATATGACACAAATATCTGTCAGCTTTAGGGGTTATGTGTTCTGGGAGTGTTTGGGAGGTCCCAAGTTCAAGCCTTCGCTTGGGCAAATTTTGGTATTTTGAATGAATTAGGCCTTACTCTTGTTTAGTAGGCTTTTATTTGATTGTTGGGTAAATTACATCAGAATGGGCCTGCTGGTCTGGTGGTAAAATGGTGTGTTATTATGGTGAAGATCTTGTGTTCGAATCCCTATGCAGGCAAGGGTATTATTTTTTTACTCAGATTTCAGGATAGAGTTGTGTAATAAGGGGATTATGAGTAGTGGATGTGTGGTGCGAAATAGGCGAGAAGATTAAGGAACTTTGGGGGTTATCGAAATTTTATTTTATTTTTTTCCCATAACTGAATTTTGACTTTCATCTAAAAAAAATTCTGCCGTCTATTCTTCTCCCTCTCCTTTTGCCGAAATTCTCTAAGTTTTTCCATCTTTCTCTTCTTTTTCTTCTTCTTGATTTTTCCCTAATCCATTTATTTTCCTTCGTTTTTGCACGCCATTAGTGCTCGCTTAGTTTCGATAAGTGTTTCTCTTCATTTCTAACATAAATCTGTTAAAGACTGAAGTGGTAATTTTTTTCTCTGTGATTTGGGCGTAAGGGGAGGCTCGAACTAGTGAATTCAGTGTTCTCGTCTTAACAATAGTTAAACAGAGTGTTATCGTTGGTGGTAAGTTGGGTTTCTGTTCATTCTTGGTTGTCAAATCACTTTTAAATCCATTAAATTGATGTTGAGTATCTTGATTATAGGCTTTGGAGTGCTTAGGGACTGTTTTAGTATCAAACAAAACCAGGTGTGTACCCAAAACGCAAAAAAAAAAGGATTCGGCGAAAAGCCAAAATTGCTTGCTATTTGGACAACAGTAGTAGGCTAACTTTTAAAAATCGCCATAAATTTTGGATATCGAATTAGAAGATGAAAAAATATGAAATTAAATCTTATTGAGTATAGTTTATCATAAAAGAAACGGTGTAAGTAATGGAATTGTAAGTCATAAGGTATAATAAACTTTGTGAGACAAGGTCAGATTGAATTCGGGTTCCCTTGTTCTGACTTTGGAAAATCATCAAAAATTAGGTAAAAATAATTAGGGGTTAAAAAATACATGTTTAAATTATTAATGAGTCTATTTTCAATAGAAACAAATGTTAAAATCATTCAAATTTTGTACTAAGAGATAATTAGTTTTTAACAAAGATGGGACGAAGCTGTCAGACAACAGAACAAGGATAAGTTTTAAGATTTTACTGTACTTATTGGTTGAACCAAAAATTCTAAAAAATTTATGGTAGAAAGATATTTGAGTCTAGTTTCAAAGTCATCAAGCAGATCTTAATTTAGAATTCTGTAGCTCAAAATATAAATAATTTAGTAACAGTGTCTCAAGTCGACAACTTTGAAGGAACATATAAGTAAATAGTGAAAACATATATAAGTAATTAACTAGCACAGGTTGCATTAAAAATGGATCACGTGGCTAAGGCTAATTTGGGCCGAGTGGGCCACATGGGTGTGTGAACCCATTTTTCTGAAAAGTTCTGCAAGGTTGCACAGGTCGCCCAAGTCGACTGTGGACCTACTGTAGGGTCGGTAAGCTGTACTTAGACCCCTATATGTGTGATTTGTCTGTTTAATTTCTATACCGAGCATGACTTATGAAATCTGAATGTATGTACTATTAAATGTATAATGGCATGAAAGATTTTGTATGTTTCATTGCATCGGGGTGGGTTAATGATATTTGGAGGAAGTGTCTGAAAAGCTATTAAGTCTGTTATCTGGCAGCTTAACTACAACCTTCTGATTATGTGCCGCATTTCGGTATAGCATGGTGTGTAGGGATGTGTGGGTGAATTTAATCCCCACATGGTGTGTAGGGTTGGACGGAGATGGTGTGTAGAGGCTGGTGGGTAGGATTGTGATTTGCTGTATCTACATTCTGTATTTGATATGGGTCAAGGCCCTAATGTATTTCTGAGACTGTATATGAAAGGGCTAAGGCCCACACTGATTCTATGATTCTAAAAGGTGGACGTGAGAAGAAAAGAAGAGCTTTTTCTTTTTTTTAGATCATCATCTTCATCATCCGATCTTGAAGCTTGCTGCCATGGCAGCTTAAGCCTCTTACGAGTGAGCCAACGTGAAAACCAGATGCAGACTAGCTTCGAAAGAGAAGAGCTAAGTGCGAGACAAAAGTGAATAGAGTGATTAGGTCGAGTTGTCTAGGAATAGTATTCTCCACTCGATTATTTCTTATTTCTTTATGAATGCTAGTGATTATTCTTTGTCTTTTGTTTGTATAGAAACACACATGAATTCTTGATTAAATGTTATCTTATTCAATCTTGCTTTTATTGTTTAATCTTAGGGTTTGAATGTTTTTTTAATATGGAAGTGTTATTGCAGTCACTGACACTAGGAAGTGCTGTGATAGTTTGAGCCAACAAGCATTACAACGGAGTTTGAGTGATGATTAAAGGGATTTAGTCCACTTGTTCTTAATAGTGCCGTATTTTTATCATCGGAAGGTAAGGTTAGTATGCATGTTTAAGTCTCGAATTAAATAGAGGAGTGACGCTGAGTAAGATATACATTGAACTTCATTACTTTGACAATCATCTATCTTTTTATACCTTGTGAGCACTTAATAATCTATTGAAAATTCATGTTGGGGATCCAAGTTTATCATTATCATATTTTATTTTATTGTTTTCAAGTTATTACATCGACAATATTCTCACAGTTTATCTTATTTCCATCTAGTTGTTGCACCGACATTAATAGACAAAAGACTACCATCCCTGTGGGATCAATATTCGACAGACTCACACCTGTCTACTATACTTGCATCGACATTGTACGCTTGCAAATTATTGCTGTGATGTTAAGCACCCAATCAAGTTTTTGGCGCCAATGTCGGGGATGGCATTCGTTTGATGATTATTTTTGTTTTTTATTTGTTTTTACACTTTATTTTCCTTATATAATATTTAGTATTCACTAACTGTTTTTTCTTTGTTGCTAATTCTTTAACTTCAATTTAGGTGTTTTATGACCTGAAGCAAATCAGGTTTTCTTACCGATTTTGATCTAGAAATTGAAAGGACTATTTGGTGTAGACTTCGAGAACAAAGAAATATGGCTCTAGCAGGGAACAATGCAGCTACGCCCTTAATTCAACAGTAAAATGTTAATAACACATTGTAGCTACAAGATGCTCGCATACAAAATAGGACTATACGAGATTTTGTAGTACTTGTTTTGGATGATTTACAACTAGGAGTTGTTAGGCCAACAATCCAAGCTGAGAATTTTAAACTCAAGCCAGTAATGTTTTAAATGCTGAATTCTAATGGACAATATACTAGACTGCCACATGAAGATGTGAGAGAACATCTTAAATCCTTTTTATTGATCTGTGCTTCCTTTAGTCAACAAGGTGTTCCTGATGATGCCTTGAAGATGCAATTATTTCCTTATTCCTTCTAAGGAAGAGCACGTACTTGGTTTTTTGGGCTACATGCTGGATCAATTACATCTTGGGATGCACTAGCAACATAGTTTGCTTTGCGATTTAACCCATTGGCAAAAATTGCTCATCTTCGAAATGACATTATTGCTTATCATCAGCTGGATGATGAAAATCTTCACACCATATGGGAACGTTATAAATCTTTACTTTAACGTCATCCCATGTACGGTATTCAACTAGAAACACAAATTGAGATTTTTTATAATGGGCTGAATTCACATACAAGGAATCTTGTCAATGTATCAGCCAATGGACCTTTACTGGATTGTACTTATAATGATGCTGTGAGAATTCTTAAGAGAAATGCTCAGAATGAATATCAATACCCTATCTCTAGAGCTGCACAAGCAAAAACTACTCCAGGAGTTATCAAATTGGATGCAATAATCACACTAAGTGCTCAAGTTTCTTCTCTCACAAACATGATTAAAAATATGCAAGGGACTAGTGGAGTTGCACCTATACAAGTTGCTCAGCAAGTTGACGTTCCTACTTTTTTTGTGAGATTTGTAGTGACAACCATAGTTATGAAGATTGCCCACAACATGCAGAGAATGGTCGTTATATTGGTAACATCCACAACAATTCTTATGATAATTCTTACAACAACTCTACATGCAACCAACAGTTTTGGGGAACTTAGAATGGTGGACAAAATGCTGTGACATTCAGATATGGGAGTAAATCTACTCAGGGTAATTATAATCTTAGACAAGGGAATTACAATCAATAATAGCAGAACTACAATCAAGACACTCAGATGCATCCACAATAGGGCCAGACACATCTACACCAAAATTCGATGCAGCCACAACACTCTTCAATACCAAATCAGCATGTTCAAAGACATTGACAACAATCGTACACACAAGCTTCTACTTCTGACCCATTAGCAACTTGTGAGGCGTTAATGCGAGAGCATATTACTCGCACGGAAGCTATTGTACAAGGGAATTCATCTTCCATTCGAGCATTGGAGGCATAATTAGGACAACTTGCTTCAAATCTGAATACTTGACCACCAAGCTCATTATCTAGTGACACAAAAAATCCTAGTCCGAGGGGGAAAGAACATTGCAAGGCTATCTCTCTTAAGAGTGGTAAGCAAACTAGTGAATCGTTTATCGATTCTACTGTTGCATCTCATGATACAGATGGAGTGATCACTGGTGAGAAGGTTGAATCTGAAGAGTTTGTCAATGCAATAGACAAAGAAGTTCCACGAATTGTCACTCATATGCCTAATGTTTGACCTTTGAAACTGTCACCGTAATAAAAGATGTCGGCGTAAGCAGATATATCTCTACCTTTAACCTTCCCACAAAGATTCAGGAAAAATGATCATGACAAGCAGTATCAGCAGTTCCTGGACACATTGAAGTAATTGCATATCAACATTCTTTTAGTAAATGCTCTGGTACAAATTCTGAGTTTTGGGAAATTTATGAAAGACCTATTGTCCAAGAAGAAGAAGCTCATTGATATTGAAACTATTGCACTCACAAAAGGCTGTAGTGCTGTTTTGACAAACAAGTTGCCCCCTAAATTGAAAGATCCTGGGAGCTTTACCATCCCATGTTCAATTGGAAATCATTATTTGGGTAGGGGTTTATGCGACTTGGGAGCTAGCATTAACCTAATGCCACTATCTACTTTCAGAAAGTTGAGAATTAGTCACATGAAATCTATTGCAGTGACATTACAACTAGTCGATCGATCATTGGCTCAACCTGAAGGGTAAATAAAAGACGTCTTAGTTCATGTGGATAAATTCATTTTTTCGACTGATTTTATCATACTTGATTGAGAGGCAGATAAGGGGGCTGCCATAATCTTGGGACGACCATTTTTAGTGACCGGCTGAACTCTTATTGATGATTACAAAGGTGAATTAACCATGCGACTTAATGATAAGCAAGTCACCTTCAGTGTTTTTGAATCTATTCAATGTAAGGACAAAGAAGAATGTCATACTGTTGATGTGCTAGATGATCTAATTGAGGAAGAGTTTATAGACCAAAACACAATACTTTTTGAAGAGTTTGCAGTGACATCTGATGCCGAATCCTTAGATGATTTTCACAGTATGGTTGAAGCTAATAATCTTGAACTCAAGCATGGATGGCAGATTGAATCCTTAGACCTAGCCAACAGAACAACCCCAATTTTCAAACCATCTATTGAAGAAGCTCTTACTCTGGAATTGAAACCTCTACCTCCTCATATTAAATATATCTTTATAGGTGACCACAATACTCTCCCAATTATTGTCTCTGCAACACTGGATGTAACTCAAGAAGAGAAATTGATCCATATTCTCAAGCAACATAAACGAGCTATTGCTTGGAGTATTGTTGATATTCAATGTATTAGTCTTTCTTTTTGCATGCACAAGATCAAGTTGGAAGATGAAAGCAACCAATTGATTGAACAACAAAGAAGATTAAACGAGAAGATGAAAAAAGTTGTCAATAAGGAAATTATAAAATGGCTTGATGCTGGAATTATTTACCCGATTTCTTATAGCAATTGCTTAAGTCCAGTGCAATGCGTGCCTAAAAAGAGTGGCATTATTGTGGTTCAAAAAAATAAGGACAAATTAATTCATACTCGTATTCCCACGGGGTGGGGAGGTTGTATGGATTATGACAAATTGAATACAACCACAAAGAAGGACCACTTCTCGCTTCCTTTCATCAACCAAATACTGGACCAGCTTGTTAGAAAGGCTTATTATTGCTTTTTAGATGGCTATTCTGGGTACAATCAAATTGCTATTGCATCAGAGGATCAGGAGAAACCAACTTTCACCTGTCCCTTTAGTACTTTCGCTTTTCGTCGTATGCCTTTTGGTCTTCGCAACGCACCAGCCATATTTCAAAGGTGCATGATGGTAATATTCTCAGATATGATCGAAGACTCTTTAAAGGTGTTTATGGATGATTTCTCAGTCTATGGGAATAAATTTGATCATTGTGCTGACAATTTGGATAAAGTATTGAAGCAATGTGAGGACACACGTCTTGTCCTGAATTGGGAAAAATGTCATTCTATGGCAACTGAAGGCATTGCGTTAGGACATCACATCTCTTGTCAAGGCATTCAAGTACACAAAGTTAAGGTGGAAATCATTGAGAAATTACCTCCACCAACAAACATGAAAGGTATTCGCAGTTTGCTTGGACATGTGGGGTTTTACCGAAGGTTTATTAGATTTTTTGAAAATTACAAATCCCGTATGCTCATTACTGGAATAGAATAAAAAATTCTTCTTTGTCGATACATGTCTAGATGCCTTTATTGAGGTAAAAAAGAAGTTAGTAAATGCATCCATTGTCCTTGCACCAAATTGGTATCAACCTTTTGAAGTTATGTGCAATGCAAGCGATTTTGATGTGGGTGCGGTTCTAGAACAACAAAAGGGAAAAATATTTCATGCCATCTATTATGCTAGAAAAACTCTTATGGAGGCTCAACTCAGTTATACAACTACAGAGAAAGAACTGTTGGCTATAGTATTTACTTTCGACAAGTTTAATTCCGATCCTCTCAACGCAAAGGTTACTATATTAACTGATCATTCGGTGTTAAGATATCTCTTTGTGAAAAAAGATGTCAAACCAAGACTGATATGTTGGATATTACAATTGCAAGAATTTGACATCGAGATAAAAGACCGTAAGGGTTCAGAGAATCAAGTTGCAGACCATTTGTCTTGATTAGAAGTTGGTAGCAAAGACGAAACATACTTCAAATTGTCGACGCATTCCCAGATAAAAAGTTATTTACTATATCTGCAACTCCTTGGTATGCAGATTTTGTTAATTATCTTATGTGTGGAAAACTCCCATTGGGTGTCATAGGCTATAAAAAAGAAAAATTTCTTCGTGAAATAGTGAAGTATCATTGGAACGAGCCGTATTTATTCAAGGTATGTAATGAGAACATCATTCAACGTTGTGTTCTGGAAGAGGAGATGTTTTCAATCCTAAAGCATTTTCATGATGCTCCGTATGGAGGTCATTTCAGTGGTATGAGAACTACTGCTAAAGTTCTCAAATTAGGATTCTACTGGCTGACATTATTCAAAGATGCCCACAATTTTGTGAATCAATGCGATAGGTGTCAGTGCATCGATTCTATATCCCGACGCAATGAAATGTTATAGCAGCCAATTATGGAGGTTGAATTATTCGATGTTTGGGGTATGGATTTCATGGGACCATTTCTGAGCTCATTTGGAAATCTTTATATATTAGTAGCTGTTGACTACATCTTGAAGTGGGTAGAAGTTGTTGCAGTCCCAAAGGATGACGCCAAGACAATGCTAAATTTTTTTTACAAACATATATTCACCCGCTTTGGCACACCAAAGGCATTGATTAGTGATCAGGGTACACACTTTCATTGCAACCAACTGGCAACCGCACTAAAGAGATATGGAGTTAATCATAGAATGGCTACTACTTATCATTCATAAACCAATGGACAAGTCGAAGTATTGAATCTACAAATTAAGAACATTTTTGAGAAGGTTGTAAACCTTTCGAGGAATGATTGGTCTTTCCAATTGCATGATGCTTTATGGGCATTGCGGATAGCATACAAAACTCCATTAGGGATGTCACCGTATCAATTGGTTTTTGGAAAGCATGTAACTTGCCAGTTGAACTGGAACATAAAGTAATATGGGCAATTAAGTAAGTGAACATGGACTATCAAGCAGCTGGAAAGAAAAGGCTGTTGGATATCACTGAACTAGAGGAGATTAGGAGAAATGCTTATGAAACGCTACAATTTATAACGAAAAGACCAAACGATGGCATGACAAGATTATTTTGCAGTGACAATTTATCGCAGGTCAACAAGTTTTATTATTCAATTCTCGACTCAATTTGCCCCTAAATAAATTACGTTCACGTTGGTCTGGGCCTTTTGAAGTTGTCAACGTATTTCCTCATGGTGCAATCACAATTTGAGATTTACGTGATAGACACCAATTCAAAGTAAATGGACAGAGACTGAAACCCTATTTTATCAACAATGATCAAAAGCAGGAAGAGACCATTAAATTGGTTGAAAAGTTTTAATTTTTAATTAGTACCCATGATATTAGTTTATTTTATTTAGCTTTTTTTAAAGGTTGTTTTCCTTCCTTTTTGTAGAATAAATTTTGTGCCTTTGTCGACGCTTTAAAATTTTGCTGTCAGCACATTCTATAAGTCTGTACTACCATTTATATCTCATCAGAATTCAGGGAATTTCAGATTCCACTGTTGGATAAAAAATCACTCAGTTGTTTGATCCTTCTAAGCGGACACAATTTCTATTGCACACAACTCTTCCCCCCAGCCTTATATCTCTTTACAAAACAACAAGCTCTCCATCTTTCTCTTTCATTCACTATAAATTCTCTCCCACTGTACCGACTGTCATGTATTCAAGCAACCATTTTTATTTCTTTTCTCTTCTCAAGATCATATCTTTTTAACTTTAAATTGTTTTCCCTCAACAAAAGATGGAAAAAACAAGAGGCCTGGTCAAGAAAGCCACCAAATCTGCTGGAGAGCATACGTCCTCTACGACCACAGTCCGTGAATCGGAATCCCCCAGGCCAGTGTAGATAAAAGAGCCAATAATCTTTTTGAATAAAGCTGCAAAGGAATGATTTTACGACAACATGTTGAAGCGAAACTTTCATCCCAAACAGGGCATTTCCCTTTCGCCACAACAAGACTTGGGTAAACAATTCTACAAGACCATTTCGAAGTTAAAGTGGGAAACTCTTTGCACCTATCCTGGTGGCTACTCGCCTTCATTGGTACGTGAGTTTTATGCTAATCTTTACGATGATGAGTTAGAGTTCATTTTCATTCAAGAAGGTTTAATACCATGGGATGCTGAAAAAATCAATGAGCTGTACAACACCAAGGTTGATGTCAACGAACACTCCGAGTTCATTGATGACATCACAGATAAAAAACTAGACCTATTGGTGAGAGACGTGTGTCGAGGGAGTAGTGTGGATGGGTTCCCATCAAAAGAATTATATGATGCACCATCGCTTCCTGACGCTATAAGGAAAAATTTGGTTTCATTTTGTCAACCACGGTCACCCTCGACAAAATGTGTCTAATACATCCCATCGTCAAGGGCAAAAAAATTGATGTAGGTGCAATACTTCACCAAGAAATTACTGACTCCGCCACAAGGTAGACTGGGATCTTGGTTTTCCCATCACTAGTGATGTTATTGTGCCAGCTAAGAGGAATCGTGACCCGTGTTGGTGACGAAGTCTTGAAAAATAAGGCTCAATCAATAAAGTTTCTATAGAAAAAATGACTCGTGGCAAGAATACGCCGATATTGAAGGAGGCAGAAACCAGTAAGACAAGAAAGGGTAAAGACAAAGCCAACAGCAAAGGAACAAACCAAAATGACTCGTGGCAAGAACACGCCGATATTGAAGGAGGCGAAAACCAGTAAGACAAGAAAGGGCGAAGCCAAAGCCAACAGCAAAGGAACAAACCTAAATGTAGAGACATCATTATGGCACAAACTGAAGGATGTCGAAAAAATGGTAAATTCCATCACCAACAGACAGATCAGGCTTGTCGCTACAATAGAAGATATGGAGAAATCCCAGAATTTGTTTTATGCTTATACCAGAGCCTGCAATAGTTCTATTGTAACCACATTAGGCTAACTAAGCCCATCCCCACTACCGGAATTCCTAGTGTTTCCACCAATCATTCAAAATTATGACCCCTCTTCCTCGGATGATGACTTAGAAGATCGAGACAGATTAGTGGCATCCTTACCAATTGTCTAGATCTCTGATAATGAGAAAGAAGAGGAATCCAGGGTCATTAACGAATGCCTGCGAAAGATTGATAGCTTATTCGAGGATGGTATTTTTGCCAATAAAGAGGATACTGTTGTTGAGAAGGAAGTTGCTGTTGTAGAAGAAAAAGTTGTTGTTGAAGAAGAAGAAGTTGCTGAAAATGAGAAAAAAAGAGGAAGATTCTGTTGAGAAGACTGTCACTGCACCTGAGTCTGTGGGTGCAAATATTGATAATTTGGAGCGAGACGGGCGGAAGTTGCTGAGGTAACCAGTGAAGAGTAATGCAATTTACTGGCAATAGTGGTCTACATTAGACCACTCCAAGAGGCGTCTCCTAGATAGGAAGTAGCTGACGATACTTAGGCAGAGCCATGAACTAGGAGTAATCCGAAGACTATGCGAATCCCAAAGAAAAGAAAAAAACGCTCCAAGGTTAAAAAAGAAGAAGAAGAAGAAAATGAGGAGAAGGAAATATCATGCAATCACATCGACGACTGCAGATAACTGAGTTAGTTTATTTTAAGCTTTAGTTGTAGTATTCATGCATTACGTGTAGCTGTAAGTTTTATTTTAATAAGTATACATTGTCATTGCATTTTTTTATTGTCATTACATTTTCATGTTAGTGCATTAGGGGCAATGCAAACATTATGTTTGGGAGAATGCACATGGGGCTTGGAATGCACCCTGTAATAGGCCCATTTAGCTTGGGCTCACCAAAAAAACCCAAAATAATAAAACAAAGTCCAAGTCCAGTACAAAATTATATCATTTGGCCCGATCGGAATGGCCCATTACTTGAAAAGATTTAAGGTCCATCTATAAGTTTATGGAAACATAATCTTCAAGGATATGCAATCTTAGATATGATATATGCAATCTTAGATATGATTTGTAATCTTAGAAGATATGATTTTGTAATCTTAGAGATTTAATTTGTAGATACCCTTTAATCTTAGCCGTTGATGTAATTGATCTGTACCGTTGGATTTGGGGAGGCTCAACTATAAATAGAGGCCTCTCCCTTCATTGTAGGGCGAGTTGGGAGTAATAATAATTCTTAAGAGTATTCACTCAAATTTCTCTCTCTCTTGCATTCTTATTTTTTGTGGGTTGTTCTTATTTTGTTGATTTGTGTATAATTTATTTATTGATTTGTAGATTGTTGATTTCAAATCTCTTTTTCCCTTATTATTCATTTTCAAATTCATTATTTTCAAGTTTGTTTACATTTTATTTTGCCTTATATTTTTTTTTATTTTATACTATTTGCTTTAAATTCATTGGTCTTTGTATTGATGCTATTTAATCCTCTATTTGTTATTTTAATTTTTATTATTATTAAATTAATTATTTTAATATTATTAATACTATTATGTGGCATCATTAATCTTGTATCATTATTATTATTATTACCACGTTTTATTCCAAATTCCTATACATATACACAAGCCTAAATACTTTATAATATATATGTGTATATTTTAAATTTTTCTCTTTAAATACATATATATTTTATATATTTTATTTTCATAGTTTTTATAAACATGTATATATATATTTTCTTTATTCTCATAAATGAATTATATATGTTGTTATAAATTCTATAATCCAAAATTTTATATGTAAATCCACATGTATGTTTTTTTATTTCTTCATAGTTTCGATGTATATATTATATACCTTCTATTCTTTTTATTTATTTTGTTTATTTACCTCATACGTTATTTATTTGTGTTCACATCTATATTTTAAAAGAATATTTTTTTGCTCATTTATTTGATATTTTGCATGTCATTATTTTTTCATTATTGATATTAATTTCGTTTATTTACTATTTATGTTATTTCTATATCGTTGTTGTATTTATTATTGTTATTTGTTATTGCGACATTTATACATACATTCAATATAACATTACATCATCTTTTACTCGAATTTAAAATAGAACTTTTCAAAATAGAGATAATACTCGTATTTAGGATTTTCAAGAAAATTGAGCCCTAACGTATTGGGTTCCATTTTTCTTCATTAAATCTAACAATCGAGAATTGCTCTTTGATAAAAAATAAAATGAAAAAGCTTGTTGTTGGGAATTTAATATGTTGTGTCCTAACGCATTGGATGTGACGTATTGATTTCACGAGACAAAGATTTTAAAAAATATATATATGTATATTAATAAAGGAAACATTCAATGTTTGGGATGTTGAGAAATTGTGCCCTAACGTATTTGGCTGCGGTTTCGTCATAAATCTTAAACAATTGAATATTCTTTCAACTTTTATCACACAAGTCTTTTGGACAAACTCATCTTGAAGAAATAAAATATCGTGCCCTAACGCATTAGGTGTGATGTTTTCTTTTTCAAAATGAGAGAGTCTTAATAAATAATTTAATTTAATTAAGGATCGCATTTTTTTAACTCTCGACTTTACGACATTAATTAATCAATTTGGTACCAATTTTTGGGCGTTACGAGGGTGCTAATCCTTCCTCGTACGCAACTGACTCCCGAATTTGTTTTCTGAAACTCGTAGACCAAATTCATTTTTTAGGTGATCTAATCACACCTTAATAAAAGATTGGTGGCGACTCCAAATTTTCATCGACAACTAATTTTTGTTTTTTTTCCAAATATAAAAATAGTTTCGACAGCTTGGCGACTCCACTGGGGAATAAAATAAGAGATTCGAACCACAAAGTTGATTAATTCTGTCTTATGGTCGAAAAATAAATCTTAAAAATTCATAAGATCCTTTTACATTCATCATTTTCTTGTTTAATCGATCTAAGTATTTTAGTTATTTTTGCATTATACATGAGTTGAATGATTTTACCCTCTAAGTGAGAGTGAGAAGCTAGTCCTTCGTCAGGTTTTCACCTCTGTATAGGATAGTGGATCGCTTTCGGGATACATCCGTACCTATGCCTCCGTGAGATCTACGTCTCTGCATAGTTATAGGGAAATATATTCCCCTGAATCGAACTCGGTCTGTATGAGCCTATAATGGGTGAGGATTGAGAAATCTGCTGATTCATGTATCCTTACTTTAGAAACCAAACCATATAGTGAACCTTAGGAACTTGCCTAGGTAGAGCTATGCCAAACCCCTAGTGATCACCCGAATAGGTTTTCTATTTATTCTTGCTTTAGCTTTGTACTAACATGTTTTCTTTTTGGTTGCGATTGCATTGCATTTTTATCATAAAAAAGAGGTGTTGATTCACATTCAATTGTTAAATAGAGAGCTTGTCATAAGAAAATAAGTTTCTTGATAAAGTGGATGATAATATGGTTGTCCGAATATGGTCCAAGAAAACGTGATAAGAGAAGGATGATAGTTTAATGGAGGACTACACGACTATGGCTTCGTTGCCCAAGGATTCAAGATGACAAAGATTATTCGAGAGCCACTGAACTTTCTTAAAGAGAAGCCAACGAGCATCACAAGGATGAGTGAGCAATGAGTTGCAGCTCGGATCAAGCAAAGAGGAGATGGAAGAGATGTGAGATTTATCTTAACTCTTGAATGAAGAAGAGGATCGAATGTCTTTGCCTGTGAGGGCAAGGTCGTATAAATATCAATTTTATGTAAAGAGATTTGTTTTCTAGAAAAGTTTTCTAAATGTAATTGAATCAAAATCCATGTCTCTTTAGGCATTCATTTCATGCATCTGCATTACATGACATCATATGCATTGAAAGAGTCTAATTGAGTAAATTTATTTTCGTTAATCTGGAAACCAACCCACCAAACACCGCTACGATACTCGATCAAAAACTAAGGACATGGACCAAAGGATGGAAAGGCTAGAACAATTCCAAAAGGAGATACAGGATCAACTTCAACAACAAATAAATGAACAACTTAAGAAAATTCAGCAAAAAAATGATAGACAAAATGATGGAATCTCAAGGGAGTGTGATAGCTTGATTAACTCAGTTGTTGACTGGAGGAACTGATAAAGGAAAGGGTTCTGTGCTCAATGTTGAAGAAGGAGACAGTGAGGGACCTGTTTATCCCCCAGGCTTTACCCCTCAGCATGTTGAGGTATATCCGCGCAAATCTTCTGGAACCATCAAGCCTCAGCAGTTTCAGACCGATGCTGTAACACTAATGAATTTTCAAGCTAGATCAAGCTCTAACCCCGGAGATAACCTTGTTAATCCTGCTATCCCTGACTTCGACGAAACAGTTGAAAAAGAGAAAATGAAGGATGAATTGCCAAAACAGCTAGAAGAAAAGTATAAATGGCTCAAATAAAAGTTTAAGGTGATGGAGATCACTGAAAACTATCGTGGGATCGACGCTAAAGAATTGAGTTTAGTTCCGAATTTAGTAGTCCCTTACAAATTCAAAATGCCCGAGTTTGAGAAGTACAATGGAACTTGTAGCCCCGAAGCTCATATTACCATGTTTTGTAGGTAGATGACTGGGTATATTAATAACGACCAACTACTGATACATTGTTTCTAGGATAGCCTCACAGGGGCAGCATCCAAGTGGTACAATCAATTGAGCCGTACCAAGATTAATTCATGGAGAAATTTAGCACAGGCATTCGTAAAGCAGTACAATCATGTAATTGACATGGTACCTGATAGAATCACTGTACAAAACATGGAAAAGAAGCCCGGTGAAGGTTTTAAGCAATACGCACAGAGGTGGAGGGAGGTTGTCGTCCAAGTTCAGCCATTTCTTCTAGAAAGAGAGATGACCATGCTTTCCGTTAACACATTGAAGGTCTCATTTATCACACATATATTAGGAAGTTCCACAAAAATCTTTTCTAACATAGTTATGAATGGTGAAATGATAGAAAATGCTATCAGAAGTGGAAAGATTAATGCTGGAGGAAATAATAGAAGGCAAGCCTCAAAAGAAAACGTGGTGAATAGCATATCGATTGCGGCGAATCAACCAAGAAAAGTGGTTGCTAATCAGCAGGGTTCATCAAGAAAAGAATCAGGTGTAAAGCAAGGTACTGAGAAGCTCCAGTTCACGCCAATTCCAATGTCGTATAAGGAGCTGTATCAAAGCTTATTCAAGGCGCATGTTGTTTCCCCTTTTCATGTGAAGCCTCCACAGCCTCCATACCCCAAATGGTATGACGTAAGTGCAGAATGTGATTATCATGTGGGAATTATGGACACTCAATTGAGAATTGCACTACATTTAAAAAGCTAGTTGAAAGACTAATCAACATAGGTGTTGTCAAGTTTGGTGACTCATCTAGTGTAGAAAATATACTCCCCAATCATGATTGATAATGGATTGAATGCAATGTATGAAGAAGTGGTGGTAAACGATCACATCAATGCCATATATGAAGACACACTTGAAAAGGAACCTTGTTAGACATCCACCCTTATAAACTTGAGAGTGTTCTAAATAATCAGATTGTAGAAGAAATCTCTGTAGCATTTAGAGCTTACTTAGAGTAATGTTCAGAATACACTTGTTGCCTTTAGCCTAGAGGCAATAAGAATTCCTTTATGAAATAGGCTCATGTCTGAACGTCGTTATTCTAATAAAATACATCTTTGCATTCATTTTTGAGCCAATATTCTTTCATTCTTCTCGAATAATTATTCTTTCATTCTTTTGGATTTTCTTCCACATTATTCCTTTATTCATTCATAATCATAATTGAACAAATAGTTATTCATAAATTTATACATTCTTTTGTATATTCTTTGATATTTATTATGGGTCCCCAGATATTAATAACATGAGTGACGCTGCTACAGGCTCAGAATTTCCTTTTGAGCGAGACATGTGTTTAGAGGGATTTCATGACTTTGAAAATGACATAGATTGTAGCTTATCTCCTGACTTGTTGAGGATGGAAGAGTAAGAAGAGAAACAAATTTACCTCCTGAGGAGACAGTGGAGATTATGACCTTGAGGGAACATGCATGACCGAAGAAACAAAACAAGATGTTGCTGAGTTACTTCAAGAATTCAAAGATATCTTCGCATGGTCATACCAGAATATGCCTAGATTAAGCACTGTCATTGCAATCTGAACAACAGTACGATATCAGAAATTTATAGTATGTTCAAGATTAACATCATGAACGATGCATTTAGAATTCTTTTCTGGGGCAATGCCTTCTTCTTTGGCTCATCATGATTTTGCCCGTTGAAGTCAAGTTGTCATTTCTTTGTTGTTGGATTTCATCCTAATTGAAGGGGAAGATCCAAAGTTTTTTTGTCATAGTTAAATTTCGCCCTAAAAGGCTCTATGAAAGAAATTTGATCACAAAGAAGATCTTACGCATATAAGATGAAGGTGGAAGATTTTACCTAGAAAAGTATTGATTCTAATCAAAAGGGAGAACAAGGACTTGCCTAATCCTATGAGTTCAGATTCAAAAAAAATGATGAAAAAATGATGATGGAAAAAAGGAAAAGAAAAAGAAAAGAAAAAAGAAAAAGAAAGAAGAAGAGGAAAAGGAGAGGCCAAGGCGAAAACGTGCAAAGGGCACCTTGAGACCAAAGGGGATTTGAGTTGAAAACCCGAAAAGGGCGGCTCAAATTTTGGATCAAAATGAGGCATGTGGTGATCTTGCTATGCTTGAGACGATAGGAAAGGGTACGCGACATCTTGGGGCATCGATAAAGTAATGTAGATCTCCTAAGCACATGTCAAACTCAGAATGGTCTTTAGGAAGTTTGTACAGAGAAGTTCAAGCTGCGATATCTGGGGCACCTAGTTTTTATACTATTTATATTTGCTTATTCTTGGAATACTTTATTCTTCTTCAAGAAAAAAATGAATTCCTCTTTTATTCTCAATATTCTTTATAATTTATTCATTGTAAGCTATGCTATTTTATCCATCGCTTTGTTCTTTTTGCAAGCATGTTGTATTAGAATAACAATTAATGGACTAATAAAACTTTCAAAAGGGAAGTTTTGCATATTACTCTAGAAGTTTCTAAATAATACGGGAATCTAAAACAGGAATATTGTTTAGAGCGCACCAAGTTTAAAGGTTGGAAATCTGAGAAGGAAGAGTCTAAATTAAGATTTTCTCTTTGGATTTTGTTGTTAAAAACATTTATTGAACAAAATGACAAGATGGGGTATTGGAGACAAAGCTTCATTGAACAAATAAGCGACGATCACCTTGTGATAGGAAGAAGTTCCTTTTGAAAAGAAAATTCTCCATTTGTGCATAAGCATTTGGTATGACACCCAGGGAATGGTCTAAAGAACTAAAGAGTTTCACATTCTGTATTCTTGAATTACGATAAGAGTGGATTGAGAAAAAGTTAGATTCTTCTACCCTTGGGTCTCAGTGGGGGAAAGATGATACAAATTTTGTGTCCCAGTGGATTGAACTTTGAAGTTCACAGTGGGGGGCAATCTGATCAAGTGTTTCTTTGGAGATGCCAGTTGAGCAAAAAGGCGTCAGTGTTAAAGCCTTAATAAACTTTGAGCAATGACAACCTAAGCGGGATCATTCTCGAAAAAAAAATTCTGCATTCATGCAAACACCATTCATACATGTCTAGTTAGGAGCATTTGATGCATTTTGATCATGCCATCCCAATCTTAGGCATAATTAGGTTCATTATACAGGTCATGTTCCTCAGAGAAAAGATCAATGAAGATAACAAATCTTGCCTTCCTGCACCGACAGCGAAGCAGATCGAAGACACCAGCCTTACCTCTCTGGGTTGCAGCGAAGCAGGTTAAAAATAGCAGATCTTGCCTTCCTGCACCAATAGCGAAGCAGATCGATGACTCCAGCCCTATCTCCCTGGTCAGCAGTGGAATAGGTTGAAGATTGTAAGTCCTATCTCCCTGGTCAGCAGTGGAATAGGTTGAAGATTGTGAATCCTATCTCCCTGGTTAGCAGTGGAATAGGTTAAAGATTGTAAGTCCTATCTCCTTGGTCAGCAGTGGAATAGGTTGAAGATTGTAAGTCCTATCTCCCTGGTCAGCAGTGGAATAGGTTGAAGATTGTAAGTCCTATCTCCCTGGTCAGCAGTGGAATAGGTTGAAGATTGTGAATCCTATCTCCCTGAGCAACAGTGGAGTAGGTTGAAAATAGCAGATCTTGCCTTCTTTACTGGCAGTGAAACAGATCGAAGACATCAGTCTTATCGCCTTGACGTTGCAATGGAAAAGATTGAAGCCACAACGGTGAATCTTATTTGCCTAGCATTGTAGCGGAGCAGATTGAAGCCACGACGGTGAATCTTATCTCCCTAGCGTTAAGGCTTGGATTAGCTGAAGTGGAGCGGATTGAAGTTGTGGGTAGCGAATCCTATCACTTTGGCATTACAGTGGAGCAGATTGAAACCACAACGGTGGATCTTACTCCCCTGGCAGTGTAGTGGAACAGATTGAAGCTGCGACGGCGAATCTTGTTTCCCCAACATTGCAATTTAAAAAGATTGAAGCCGCAACAGCGAATCTTATTTCCCTGGCGTTGTAGTGGAGCAGATTGAAGCCACGACGGTGAATCTTATCTCCCTGGCGTTAAGGCTTGGATTAGCTGAAGTGGAGCGGATTGAAGCTGTGGGCAGCGAATCCTATCTCTTTAGCATTACACTGGAGCAGATTGAAGCCGCAACGGTGAATCTTACTCCCCTGGCGGTGTAGTAGAATAGATTGAAGCCACGACGGTGAATCTTCTTTCCCCAACATTACAATTAAAAAGATTGAAGCCGCAACGGCGAATCTTGTTTCCCCAACATTACAATTAAAAAGATTGAAGCCGCAACGGCGAATCTTACTCCCTTGGCGGTGTAGTGGAACAGATTGAAGCTACGACGGTGAATCTTGTTTCCCCAACATTGCAATTAAAAAGATTGAACCCGCAACGGCGAATCTTACTTCCCTGGCGGTGTAGTGGAACAGATTGAAGCTACGACGGCGAATCTTATTTTCCCAACATTGCAATTTAAAAGGCTAAAGATGGCGAATCTTATCTCCCTGAAGTTGCAGTGGAGCAGATTAAAGCCAATAATCCTATCTCCCTGAAGTTGTAGTGGAGCAGATAAAAACCACAGATCTTATCTCTTTGAAGTTGCAGTAGAGTAGATCACATCGGGTCTTATCTCCCTGAAGTTGCAGTGGAGCAGACTCAAGAAAACAAGTCTTATCCCCCCTGAAATTGCAGTGGGGCAGACTGAAGATGGCGAATCTTATCTCCCTGAAGTTACAGTGGAGCAGATTAAAGCCAATAATCTTATCTCCCTGAAGTTGTAGTGGAGCAGATAAAAACCACAAATCTTATCTCTTTGAAGTTGCAGTAGAGTAGATCACATCGGGTCTTATCTCCTTGAAGTTGCAGTGGAGCAGACTCAAGAAAACAAGTCTTATCCCCTTGAAATTGCAGTGGGGCAGACTAAATAAACAAATCATGTCTCCCTAAATTTGTAGTGGAGTGGATTAGAGTGATGGATCTTATCTCTCTAAAATTACAGTACAACAGATCGTATCAAATTCATCTTTAAGTTGCAGCAGATCAAGTTGAAGCTATAAGTCTTATCTCCCTGAAGTTGCAGTGGAGCAGATTAAAGATAGCAAATTTTGAGAAACTGCAACGTACGAACCCTATCTCCTTAATATTGCAGTGGAGTAGATTGAAGCACTAGTTCCTATACCTCTTGAGGATGCAGTAGGAAGGAATGAGGCAACGTGAAGAAAACGAGCATTCAAAGAAGTCAAAACCCAGCAAGACCGAGCAAAATTGGCCCTTTTATAGTCTTTGCTCAATTCTCGTTACGCGACAATAAGCAAAGAGGGGCAGCTGTAATAGGCCAATTTAACCCGAGCTCACAAAAAAAACCGAAAATAATAAAACAAAGTCCAAGTCCAGTACAAAATTATATCATTCGGCCCGATCGGAATGGCCCATTCATTGAAAAGGTTGAAGGTCCATCTACAAGTTTATGGAAACATAATCTTCAAGGATATGTAATCTTAGATATGATATGCAATCTTAGATATGATATATGCAATCTTAGATATGATATGTAATCTTAGAAGATATGATATTGTAATCTTAGAGATTTAATTTGTAGATACCCTTTAATCTTAGCCGTTCATGTAATTGATATGTACCGTTGGATTTGGGGAGGCTCAACTATAAATAGAGGCCTCTCCCTTCATTGTAGGGGGAGTTGGGAGTAATAATAATTCTTAAGAGTATTCACTCAAATTTCTCTCTCTCTTGCATTCTTATTTTCTGTGGCTTGTTCTTATTTTGTTGATTTGTGTATAATTTATTTATTGATTTGTAGATTGTTGATTTCAAATCTCTTTTTCCCTTATTATTCATTTCCAAATTCATTATATTCAAATTTGTTTACATTTTATTTTGCCTTAAATTTTTTTATACTCTTTGTTTTAAATTCATTGGTCTTTGATCATTGATGCTATTTAATCCTCTATTTGTTATTTTAATTTATTATTATTAAATTAATTATTTTAATATTATTAATACTATTATGTGGCATCATTAATCTTGTATCATTATTATTATTACCACGTTTTATTCCAAATTCCTATACATATACACACGCCTAAATACTTTATAATATATATGTATATATTTTAAATTTTTTCTTTTAAATACATATATATTTTATATATTTTATTTTCATAGTTTTATAAACATGTATATATATATATTTTCTTTATTCTCATAAATGAATTATATATGTTGTTATAAATTCTATAATCCAAAATTTTATATGTAAATCCACATGTATGTTTTTTTTTATTTCTTCATAGTTTCGATGTATATATTATATACCTTCTATTCTTTTTATTTATTTTGTTTATTTACCTCATACGTTATTTATTTGTGTTCACATCTATATTTTAAAAGAATATTTTTTGCTCATTTATTTGATATTTTGCATGTCATTGTTTTTTTCATTATTGATATTAATTTCGTTTATTTACTATTTATGTTATTTCTATATCGTTGTTGTATTTATTATTGTTATTTGTTATTGCGACATTTATACATACATTCAATATAACATTACATCATCTTTTTACTTTAATTTAAAAATAGAACTTTTCAAAATAGAGATAATACTCGTATTTAGGATTTTCAAGAAAATTGAGCCCTAACGTATTGGGTTCCAATTTTCTTCGTTAAATCTAACAATCGAGAATTGCTCTTTGATCAAAAATAAAATGAAAAAGCTTGTTGTTGGGAATTTAATATGTTGTGTCCTAATGCATTGGATGTGACGTATTGATTTCTCGAGACAAATATTTAAAAAAAATATATGTATATTAATAAAGGAAATATTCAATGTTTGGGATGTTGAGAAATTGTGCCCTAACGTATTGGGCTGCGGTTTCGTCATAAATCTTAAACAATTGAATATTATTTCAACTTTTATCACATAAGTCTTTTGGACAAACTCATCTTGAAGAAATAAAATATCGTGCCCTAACGCATTGGGTGTGATGTTTTCTTTTTCAAAATGAGAGAGTCTTAATAAATAATTTATTTAATTAAGGATCACATTTTTTTAACTCTTGACTTTAAGACATTAATTAATCAATTTGGTACCAATTTTTGGGAGTTACGAGGGTGCTAATCCTGCCTCGTACGCAACTGACTCCCGAATCCGTTTTTCTGAAACTCGTAGACCAAAGTTGTTTTTTAGGTGATCCAATCACACCTTAATAAAAGATTGGTGGCGACTCCAAATTTTCATCGACAACTAATTTTTATTTTTTTTCCAAAAATAAAAATGGTTTCGACACACCCATATTTCAAATTTTTTCTTTCGGTAATGAAGCATGCAAGGTTTAATTATAGTTAATAAAAATTGTTCAAAAATTTATGTTACATTCGATGCTTAATTCTTGAATCATGTGAATTATCAATGAATGAGTTGGATAAATTTGACAGAAGGTTGTAGCTTCAATTCTTTGATGAATGGATTAGATTGCATTAGTAGTGGATGACGGCTATCATTCCTTAAATCTTAAATGAATCTACTTTTTACAGCTGCTTATATATGTATATATAGTTATAAATTAGAGACACTCCAAAGTGGGTGTAGTATGGAATGTTAAAAAGGGAACACTCCAATACAAGCGTTAGAAAAATCAATCTGGTCAAAGGTTGTCGCTGCATGAGTGTATGTCGACGCAATTACGTACTCCCTGGAGGTTTGTTTCACCCCATAGTTACTTTTCAAGAACAAGGGTACAGTAATGCAATGGTATCCCTTATTCCAAAAAAATTGTATATATAATATATAAATACTTAGTATTGTACAATAAATGTTGTAATGGTAAATAGAACTTAGGGTTTGAAGCATGAGCTAGCATTGATGAATTTGTAACCTTATTCATTCATGCTTATGAATTGTCGACGCAATATTCTTTCATCTGAATGTGATTCATCCATTGGGAATTTAGAGGGTTCAAGTTGCTAGAATGATCATTTGCCTTAGTAAAATTTTTGTAGCCTTGTTAGATTCTGTTTTACTTGAGGACAAGTAAAAACTCAGGTTTGGGGGTGTGATAGCACTAGAAAGAACATAGGTTTTCCCATTTAGTTATCATTAGCATACATTTTAGCATTTTCAGTTCAGTAAATTGCCTTTTATAACTCAGTGAATTCTACCCTATTTTATCCTTAATTTTGCTATCCTTTTGCATTAATGTCGCTGCATAAGTGAATTCTAGATTGCGTCCAGAATTGTCGCTGCACCTGGTAACTGTCTGGATAAGAATTAAAATTGCATGAGCTGTCTAGTCTGTTATAACCAACCTGTACATACAATGACAAAATAATTTTGAGGAAAGGACACCTATACTGTTGGAGGAGGATATAAAAGGTGGACGTGAGAAAAACAAAGACAGGGTTTTTTTTCTGGATTATCATCTTCATCATCCGATCTTGAAGCTTGCGACTATGGCAGCTTAAGCCTCTCACGAGTGAGCTAACGTGAAAACCAGATGTAGACTAGCTTCTAATGAGAATACCTAAGTGCGAGACAAGAGGGAATAGAGAGATTCAGTCGAGTTGTCGAGGAATAGTATTCTCCACTCGATTATTTCTTATTTCTTTATGAATGCTAGTGATTACTCTCTATTTTTTGTTTGTATGGAAGTACACATGAATTCTTGATTAAATTTTATATTATTCTAGCTTGCTTTTATTGTTTAATCTTGGGGTTTGAATTTTTTTAACACGGAAGTGTTATTGTAGTCACTAACACTGGAAAATGCAGTGACTGTTTGATCCGACAAGCATTACAACGGAAGTTGAGTGGGGATTAGAGGAATTTAGTCCACTTCTTCTTAATAGTGTCGTATTGCCATCATTAGAAGGTGAGGTTAATATGCTTGTTTAAGTCTCAGATTAAATAGAGGAGTGACACTGAGTAAGATATACATTGAACTTTATTGCTTCGAAATCACCTATCTCTTTATACCTTGTGAGCACTTAGTATTCTGTTGAAGATTCATGTTAGGGATCCCAGTTTATCATTATCATATTTTATTTTATTGTTTTGAAGTTTTTGCATCGACAACTATTCTCACAATTTATCTCGTTTCCATCTAGTTGTTGCACCGACATTAATAGACAAAAGACTACCATCCTTGTGGGATCGATATCTGACAGACTCACATCTGTTTACTATACTTGCATCGAGAGTGTACGCTTGCACATTATTGCTGTGAATTTAAACAACTGATCAGTAGAACAAAAGAAATGATCAGATTGCATGGGTAGTGTACATAAGAAAACTAGATACGAGGACGAGATCTTTCGTTGAAGGCAACCTACATGAAAATAACACTAAGGAAATTGTTGCTCTTAATATTGGTGCTAGTAGTGGTATGGCAATTTGACATCAAGGCTTGCAACATAGAAATTAAAGATAGACTAATTGAGAATATTATTAGGAAGAGAACTATATCAATAAATTGGAATTTAATTTTTGGAATTATAATGGTATTTATGAAATTTTTAGTATAGTATTAGCCATTCATTTTTTTCATATTGGAAAGAAATATTTAATTTTATATAGTGTGATTTTTTTTCTTTTAAATTTTTGACAATTAAGTCGTTAATGCTTTTAAAAAAACATTAAGTTGATTTGTTTTATAAGAAAAAAGTATTCGAGAAGAATTGACACATTTTACATTTAAAAAAGGTCGTTCAAATTTTGAAGTTTTGCCCCCCTTGATAGGGGTGTTCAAACGGTTAATCGAATCGAACTAGTATTAACTAAACATTTTAATCATTTAGCCATTAACCGAACCATTTTTTTTCAAAAAAAAAGTAACCAAACCGAAATAATTCGGTTAATTTGGTTGGTTAACCTAATTAACCGATATTTATATATATATATTTTGTTAAAATAAGTATAAAACATATCAAAAAAATAAATTGATAATGTTCATTTGATTGAATTATCTGAATTAATCGAATTAAAACTACATATAATTTGTATTATTAATTATTAAGTTCGGTTAATTTGGTTAATTACTCGATTTCGAATCGAATTAACTAATAACCAAACTTCCAAAAAATCATTAATCGACCTCCGACCGAATTAGATTGGTTAACCGACTGATTAACCGAATTAGATCGGTTTGATAGTTTAATTCGACTTTAACCGAAATTTGAACACCCCTACCACTTGGACTAAAATATTGGATCCGTCTTTGTTTATAACTATAACTAGCAACACATAAAATGTTATTAAAAATTTATATTTTAATTAAATATTATTTTTATTAAATTAGATTTTGAATTGGACTTTAACTTCTACAAATTGCATTTTGGTATTGAGTTTAATTTCTTTTTATTTTGGACTTGAGATTTGAGTTATAATTAATTTATTGAGTTATAGTAATAACAATGGGTATATTATTGGGTTTGGGTTTTGGAATAAAATTTTTAGAATATGAGTATTAAGTTTATAAATTTAATAAAGAAGATAAAAGTTATTTGATTGTACATATAATATAATATAATAATAAAAATAAAATATATTTTCTTTAATTCATATAATATCATAGAATAATAAATTTTATATACAATAAATATTTTAATTATTTTATATAAAATAACTCTATTAAATATATATAATTGATGTTTTTGTAAGGCAAATTTGAATTGAATTGTCATCGTATAAAAGTAAAATAAATTATTACCACAAAATTAAAATATTTTTAACTTATAAAATTTAAAATTACTTGAATTCGTCAAAACCCATCCGACTTCGTCTGAACTTGAATCTGAAAAAAATTAAATTCAAAAGAGCCTGAATCCAAAAAAATTAGAGTCCATAACAAATTTGAGCTTAAGAAAACCCAAGCCCAAATTAATCCGAATACAAAATAAACCCGATTTAAGTCTACTCAAGCTCACCCATTTTGTAACTCTACATTTTCCATGTGGATGGAAAACAAAATAAATAATTAAAATGAAATTATCCTTATTTCATTTTTGTTTGGATATTAATTTATGGAAAGTTGCTAACAACTTTTTTTTTTCCTTTGATCTCCCACAATTTTAATCTCTACTTCAATAGTTAATCATAAAAACGAAATGTTGCAGCAAATTGACTTCAATAGTAATCTCTTGGAGCCTTTAAGAAAAGAATAGGTATCAAATAATATCAACCACCTTAAACCTAATCAAAACCATGTTGTAAGTTTGCTCCATTGTCAGTCACCCCCTCTCACGCAGTAATAATGTTTGCAACCATATTTCTTTTTGTAATTAAAAGCCATTACTTATCTATTTAGTGGAAAGGCTTAAGAGTTTATCTTCCGTTTAAGAGTAGGACTTGACTTAACTGCACGATTAATTAAAGTTTAGTGTGAATATCAAACATTGATAAGTCTCATACCAAATAACAAAATTGTTCCGAACTTTGAACCTTAGTCTAAATCTTTAGAGTTTAGTCATTTTTAAAAGTTACACTAATAAATTTTAAATTCTAATTCCAATATTTACAATATTTAATCTATTACCTTTTTGTACCAAATACAGATTTTTCATATGTATAAAGTGATTTAGTGCCGGATTATTATTATTATTATTATTTTGTTTTAACATATTTAGTGAAACAATTAAATAATAATAATAATTGGACCCCTTATCTTGTAACTCAGCCAAAGTGGGTGATGCGACGCAAACAAAATTTCAAGAGAACAAAGAAGAAAAAACTGGGAAATTAAAAAGAGCAAATAAAGGCATACTCATCCCATCCATTACCCAAACAAATTAAAGATTTTACAGAATTTTATTTAACTACTTACTAATTCCCTAAACAATAAAAAAACAAATACAAACAGATTTGTAGTTGCAATCATGATCATCCATGGTTTTCCAGTGCTAGCTTTTGTTGCCGATGACTGATCATCAGTTCGGTGAGGAGGTTTCCGATAGTAGTAGGGGAAATAAGGCAAGATAGGGTCTGGAGGGGGCTGACCATATAAGGAGTTACCATAAGGTGATGGTGGTGGTGGTGGTGGAAAATACGGCAAGTTCCCTGTTGGTAGTGTCCCTGGTGGAGGGTATAGTCCTGTTTGTGAAGGTGGTGAATAACTAACCGGTGGCGTTTGAATGGGCGTGCCGGTGGCTGTCGGTGGAGGATAACATGGATATGGACATGGATTATCTTGCTTGGTTTTAACAAAGAAGCTGAGAATTATGGAGGAGAAGAGGAGGAGGAAGGTAGATAGAGATTTATTGTGTGTGTTGGCCATGTTACACAACAAGGGAAAAATATAGGGAGTTGAGACTTTTTAAGAGTTTAGTGAAGGAAAGTGGTACGAGAGAGTGATATAATATGTTGATAGAAAATGTGCCATTTTTATTGTATTGAAAAAATCTTTTAAACATTTAAAATGAAGAGACATTTGGGACCCATGCATTTTGAAACTTGGTAGCCAAGGCTTTTCCATGAGGTATGTTAGAAAGTGTTGTTGAAAATTGCACATGAATTTACTTTTCAAATACATAAAATTAATACACAATATCTTATAGATATGGGTGTGTTTGGTTGAGAAATTTATTAAAAAAATCAAAATTCTAAAATTGAATAAATATATTAGAAAATTCTAGTGATTTCAAGAAAGAATTTTAATAGTTCAAATTCTATTTTTAAATTCCATCTAAATTGGTGATTTCAAAATTTCTTCTAATTTTATTTGATTTAATACATATGGTTAAGATGAAAATTTAAACTTCAAAAAAATATTTTATTTAATTATAATATATATTTTTAAAATTTTATTTTATTAAAACTATTTATAAATTTTTACAAACATAACGATCTCCATATTAAATATTTTTATATTATTTAATTTTAATATATTATTCTTTTTTATAATTATTTTTAATTTATAAAACTTAGTTAACCTAATTTTTAATCAATTATTTATCCAAACAAAGCAATTGAAAATTTTAGCATTTTGAATCTATGAATTCTAAAATCAGGGGCAAATTTAGAGGGGCAGACATGGGCCTTGCCTCCCCCCAAATGGAAAAATTGCTATGCAAGCCCCTTAAAAATATTTAAATCATAAATTAACTTATGGCCAAATTATACTTTGGCCCCCAAAAATGAAAAGAATTTATATTAAGTCCCTTCAGAAAAATAATGAAATCATAAATTAATACATGATAAAATTATAAGTTGAAATAAACTTCTATAATTCAACAAGAGTTTTACATTCTCTCCCGATAAATAGATGACACTAATAAGGCTATTTACACAATTTTCAAATATCATTATTCTACGAGAAAATAGACAGACTTTTATTCTCTAAGAATCAAATATATTTTTCGGAATAACGATTCTGTCGATTTCTACTTGAGAAGAGAATTTTCATTTTCACCCTAAAAGAAAAGAAAAATTTTCTAGTTCTATGTTTGATTCGAATCGCTCGAGCCCACACTCGAAGCAATTCGTGGTATGAGAATAGTAGAGATGATTGTTTAGTTGAAAGTCAGGAACAAGGATCCGTCTATCCAAAAACACAAGTATGATTTTGGTCTAGGGTTTATTGCTATAAATATCACAAACCGGGTTGGTTTGTAAACAATTTATTTTTCGTTATGTAAGAAAATCGTTTTCTATCCCGATTTTTTCCAACAAAATGAACCTAACTTGTCCACGAAAAGCTAATTATGCCAATTGAATAAACTAAACATATTATCTGAATTAACAACTAAATGAATATATCATACTAATATATTTTACATTCACGCTTCTTTTCACTTTAATGCATTTAATAAAGTTCAAATATCATTTCTGGATAAAAAAATAATTCAACCATTTTTTTTCGTATTGGCCCTCAGGCTCGTTTAATCAATTTGCATGGTCTTTCACATGCTATAAATAATCAAATATCGTATATAAATACTTGTAATTCAACTTATAATGGTTAATCATTTTTCAATATCAATTAACCATTTCACAATTTATGTTCCCTATTAACATGAATTGGACTTGAGCAGATACACGGATCCCAACCAACACACCAATTTGACACTAAGTGCCTCATATACACGGATCCCAACCAACACACCAATTTGACACTAAGTGCCTCATTGGGACACCCAAAGCAAATGGATTATGCCCAGTGCTCATCGATATAATCAAAATAAAATTTGTGCCCTGCACTCATCGAAACGTCCAAAGGAAAATGTACCCAGTGCTCATGGACATATAATTGAAGTAACCCGTACTCAATCTATCCTATGGCATGCCAACTATATCCGACTCTACCCAAACAGTTTATAGGGTAACCAATTCTTCAAGCATAATTTCTATCAATTTCGCACCTAATTCTTTTTCTTTAGCTTAACAATTGTGTACAACTTAGGTGAAGAAAAAAGATGATATTCTTTCTCTTTCTTTCCATCGAATTTTAGTATTTATAGTCTAAATTAAGGTTTAGCTCAACTTAATGAATTACATTTAACTATTACTAATTATGCTTATTAATTTAACAATTACTGTCCACTAAGTCTTATTTGGGCATGGTCTAATTGCTATTTTGACCTTTGGTTAATTTCAATTTAAGCCATCAATCCATTTACAAATTAAAAATCCATCGCGATTGGACTTTACAATTTAGTCCCTAGGCCTTAATTAAACACAATTTCGGCTAAAGTAACTACCCATGTAACACCCCTAACCTGTCTCCGTCAGCAGATTAGGGTTACAGAGTATTATAGTACAATTCAAAACATTCAAAACATATGATTTCAAATAGAAAATTTATTCAATTGAAATTACAATAATCATTTATAAATCACATTCATAGCATACAATACGCTTACGGGCCTTAAACCGATCCTATGAAGCCCTAAAAATAGTTTAGGAACATTCCAAGATCAATTTGAAACAAAACAGAAAATCTTGGTAAAACTAGAAAATTTTGGAAATAAGGGTCACATGGTCGTGTGACATAGCCCAGACCGTTTGAGCGTTCAAAGTATGGACACACGATCGTGTTCTAGCCCGTGTGTCTGCCTGTGTGGGTATTCCAAATAGGGCCACATGGTCATGTCGCAGGTCGTGTACCAAGCCATGTATATATTCAAAATATGGACAAATGACCATGTCTCAAATCGTGTGTCAGACCGTGTGAAACCTGCACCTAAAATCAAATTAACACACAACCATATAGTGTGACCATGTGTGGCACACTGCCGTGTGACAGCTTGTGTCCTAGGCCATGTGCTCCATTTCTAACCTTAAAACAAACACCAATTCTTGCACCAAGACACACCATGCCTAGCTTGTTTCACATGGTTAAAAACACATACCAAATGTACTAAATCTCACATTCTATGTTCCTAACAAACGTGTTCTCATTGACACCACAAATGTTATACGAATACAATAAGCACATCACATTAAAGATTACCATTACCTAATACCAAACACATATAATAAACAAATCCAACATGACCAACATCATAAACTACCTATAAAAAAAATAGCGATACTTTATTTCAACATCATTAAAGTTACCAAATCAAAACAATGCTTATCCAAAAGCACAAACATTTCCATACCAAAATATTATCAACTTGAGACTTAGCTTAACAAATCACAACCATAAGCTTAGTTACAATTCAACTAATAAATTAACCATAACCATATCAAATCCTATTTACATGTCACAACCCAAATGTCTCAAAGACAAAAGCTACTAAAGAGAGTCTGGATAGTGTGAGTTTTGAAGTTGATCCATCCGAACCATTTCGCAAAACATTAACTACAAAGACAAAAAAGGAAAAAAAATAAGTAAGCTTAAAAAGCTTAGTAAGTCCATAGCTAAAACCTTAAAATCAATTTATCTCATTCCTTAAATGATTACTAAAGAGCATTAAGTTTCTAAACCTGACAATCGTTTCCAAAATCACATAATGTCAGTACCAAAACTTTCAATTAAACGATTTATAAACTATGATAGTTCAAATCAAAACAAATCATTCTTTGATATTTAAGTTCATAACTCTGTCACCAATATTGCATTTATAAAGTGTGCGTTTCTTACAGATAACTATAAACTTTCCCTTCGTTTCAATGTTGTTACAAACAACTTTTAAACACATAACCATTGATTACTCAATTTCATCACTTAACATCTACATATTCATCTAAAAATATCATCTCCAAATCATTCATGAATTCACTATCAACTTACCTTAAACAAAATAGATAATCAAGAGGATGAATTTTAATTCTCGCTATCCGAATGCAAAATCACACCGCATTAATATATAATCATATATAACATAAATTATACTTTTCAAAAGAACTAACCAAATTTTATCAATCACCATGTCTCAATGTACTTATCAACATTTACACATAAGCATTTTGTATTGCTATTTATCATATAGTAGCAATTTAAACATTCCATAGAATTGAGCAAGTAAATAAGTTTTAACTTAATTAATACATAGCCCGATGAACTATAGTAACTTGACTCAGATACTCAGGTAATTACACCACATCAGAGGCATCAAAGATGTGTACCAGAGGCACCAAAGCGTAATCCTATACAAGCGCGCGTTCTAACCCTATTGGCATACCAATCGTATCCTAATTGTTTACTACGTTCAAACGAGCATTTAAACTGAGTTCATCAAATTAAAAAAATCAGAGGCACTTCCACAATATCTGTACACATACCGTATATTTTTTTCATCCATTCCGAGATAACATTATTCATATTCTAAAATCATTTCTCAATTTCTGAATAGTACACTTTCACTTTATAAATAATTATATGCAAATCATAATAAAATTCTATTACTAAATATTCAGTCACAACTCAATTTAAACAAATAGAAAGCAACATAATTTATAAACATATAAAATTATTCAATAATTTTATGAACTTACTTAGAATATGCTAACGGCTCACTCGTAGGGACTAATTCGATATTTTCCCTTTTTCCTCGATTATCCTCCATATGAATCAAATCTTGATCTATAATGATTAAATTAAGTTTTCATTATTTGTACATTTTCCCTAAATTTTTCCATTTTTCACAATTTAGTCCCTAATCCCAAAATTCCAAACTTAACAAAATTTCTCTAATACTCAAGCTAGCCGAATATATTACTTTAAATTCATCATTTAACATCAATAATAACCAAGATTCATCCATGGAAAAATCTAAAATCTTTAACAATTTCAAAAATGAAGATACAAGTTAGCTGGACCTAGTTACAACGATCTCAAAAACATAAAAATTACAAGAAATGTGTTTAAAACGGACTTACATGCAAGAATTCTTGATGGCAGAACCTTTAGCTTTAGCAATGGTGTTTTTACTCTTCCATTTTCGGTGGTTTTAGCCTTTTGGAAGATGATAGTATCTTATTTTATTTTTTACTTAAGTTTTATTTTTCTATTACAACTTTACCCTGTAATTTATCATGCATTTTAACTAATTAAAAGTCCAAAGGCATCCATCTACTTTTTCTATGTTTTAATTACCATATAAGTCCTCCTCATTAATAAATAAGTCAACTAATCTTATAATTCAATAACGATTAGATTTTGCATCTTTACAAAATTTTCCTTTTATTTAATTAACTAATTAAATAATAAATTTTTCAAACCGAATCTTCACATACCTAAATAATAACTCCATAAATATTTAATAAAAATATTTATAAGCTTGGTTTATAGAAACGAGGTCTTGATACCTCATTTTCCGAAACCACTTGACTTTTGGGACAACCACTTATACTTAACTATTTATTCAATTAGCTAAATTTCTCCAATCAAAATTCAATATAAATTTTTAGTAAACTCATATAATTTAAATGATAGTTAATACGGACTTACTCATCGAATTTGTGGTTCCAAAACCACTGTTTCCGACACCATTGAAAATGGGCTGTTACAAATCAAATTTCAATTAGTCTAACTATTAACTTCATAAATATCCCTATTTAATATTTACGATTTTGGTTTACAAAAATGGAGTCCCAAAACTGCATTTCTTGGCACCATTAGAAACCGGGTTATTACACTTTGTGAAAGTATGAAGAATTTTCTTCATACTTCATTTATAATTATCATATAAATATTAATTAAAATAATAAAATATCATCAACATCATAATTATAATCCAAGGGTCCATATTCTTTTCCTTAATCTCTAAGTAAATCCTATGGTCATGATTCATCCATACACTCAAAGGTATTTTAGTAGTTTTCTACAAAACTATCTTTCTTTCAAAATGTCCATTTTGCCCTTAACACTTTTTATATTTACATTTTCATCATTAACACCTTTGGAAAAATAAAAAAATTATTCACTAAACTTTTTATGTTGAACCCTTAATTTTGGGAATTTATAATTTAACCCCATTACTTTTCCTTTTTATGATTTAGTCCTTACGTCAAATCATCATCTCACAACATTTTACTTGATGTTACATTTTCTTTATATCAAATCAAATATAATATATTTTTGAACAAAACACATAATGTAATAAATGATAAATTAGAAATAATAATCTTTATCAACCTTGGCCATCTTACATAGTTACACTTATTCACATGAGTGTTTGGCTTATAACCAATTAAAATTTCAGTTTAAGAATAGACGAGAACAAAATCGTATAATAAAAAATTATTAAAATTTATTAATAAGAATTAATATAATTTTATAATAGATCTTCCAAAAAATCAATAACAATTTTTTCTAGAAATAAATTTATAGTACTTTAAACATGAAAAATATACAACATAAACCATAAAATACATCATTTTGGTCCAACAAAATAAAAGAAAAAAAGATAATTTTTCATTACCATATTCATCATTCAAAGCAAGTTTAATTTATCATCTTACTTGTCCCAAAATTAGCAAGATATAATTTCTTTTACACAACATTTACTCCTACCAATAACCCCTGATCTTTAAATGAAGAAAAAAAATACAATAAGCGCACTCAAACATAAGTCCTTGTGATTGTTTCTATAAGTGCACTCGAACCTACGTCTTTCTAATTGTTGCAATAATAACAGCCCGAATTTGGGGCTAGCCGGAATAGTGGTTTCGGGACCACAAATTTGACGAGAAAAAAATTATTTTCATTATATTTTTATGGTCTAAGATTTCACAAAATGATTTCGTGAAAATTTCATTCTAAAATTTTGACATTTGGGCACTCAATTTAGTCAAAAGGACTAAATTGTAAAAACTGCAAAAGTTGAGTTCTATATGTTAGAGGTGTCCAATTGTTATGAAATTTTAAATTTGAGGTCTTTATATGGTAATTAGACCATTGGTTAAGTTGGTGGACAAAAATGGGTATGGTTAGGCATGTTTCCAAAGTTTTTCATTAAGGGCATTTTGGTCATTTAGTTATTAAAATGAATTAAAAACGAAATTAAAAACCAAATTTTGTCCATCTTCAACCCCTAGGCCGAAAATTGCATGGAGAAACCATGGCTAGGGTTTTTCAAGCTTCCAAGGTCGATTGTAAGTCCGTTCTATCCCCGTTTTTAATGATTTTTACGTTTTTAAAATCCTCGTAACAAGATTTACTTATTTTTACCATTGTTTTGAACTAGGGTTTGTGTTTAAAAATTTAACCATGAATGATATGCATGTATTTTGATGTTTTATAGAAGAATATGAATGTTTGGAGTGTGATAAACGATTTGTACTAAGTAATTTTCAATGAAAATGCCTAAAAGGATAAATTTCTAAAAGTTATAACATATGTCACAAGTGTGTGAATAAGTGAGTATTGTGGACTGCTATAGTTATGAAAATGGTTCAGCTAGGCCTAAAATGCAAGGAAATTGAATAAAAAATATTTTACGAGCCTAGGGTCAAAATCGTAATTTTGTGAAACTTTAGGGGCAAAAATGTTATTTTGCCAAAGTATGATTTTTGGACTGGAATGAATAGTGTGAATGTTATAGAAGTTAAATGTATTGTTATAAATCAAGAAATATGAGAAATTGAAATTGATCGATAAAAAGAAAAGTGAGAAAAAGTGAAAAATTCCCGAATGAACCTTTGAAATAAAAAGGGATACGAATGAAGTGACAGAAATGATCACATGTGTGGCACGGATTGTGTATAGGCTACTATGTAAAAGTGAAAGTGATGGTCACGTGTGTAGTACTATGTGCAGGCTACTACGTGTACCGGAATGATAGGTCGCATGTGTAGTACTATGTGCAGGCTACTATGCGTACCGGATAGTTTCGATCACGTGTGTAGTACTATGTGCAGGCTACTACGTGTATCGGATGGTAATGGTCACATGTGTAGTACTATGTGCAGGCTACTATGTGAACCGAACATCATTGATTAGTAAGGTGGTTGCTATGTGCTGATTCCACCGAACATCATTGATTAATAAGGTGGTTACTATGTGCTGAATCCACCGAGTATCTGTTATTATTCTGAAGTGTTCATCAGAAAATTGACTAAATGTAATTGAATAATGAATATAGGTGTGGAATTGAATTGAATATCGACTTAGAAATGGAAAAGTGAATTTTGAATTGAATTGTGATTGAAAGTGAAAAAGTAAAATTATGAAAGAGTACATTTAGCAATAAAACAGTTTAGACAGCAACAGTTGTGTGACTTTGAAAAATCACCAAAAATGGTGGAGATTGAATTAGAGGATGAATAATATATTAAATTGAATCTGAATGAGTCTATTTTCACATAAAAGAAAAAATCAAGAAAAGAATTATATATTTTGAGATATTTGAAGTTTAGTTAGACAGAGTCAGAATGAGTTCGGAATCCCCTGTTATGACTTTGGAAAATTGTCAAAAATTGTAAAAACATAATTATGGGATAACGTTTATATTTTTAGAATCCTAAATAAATATATTTTCAATAGAAACAAACGGAAACAATAATCAAATTTTGTACAATGAGATAATTAATTTTTAGTGAAGAGAGGTCAGAATTGTCGAGCAGTGAAACAAGGGAAAATTTAAAGAATAAACTGTACTATTTGGCTAAACCAAAAATTCTAAAAATTTTATGGTAAGAGTATATGTGAATCTAGTTTTGGGGAAAATTTACGGATCTTAATTTGGAGTTCTTTAGCTCCAGGTAAAAATAATTTAGTGACTTTGACTCGAATAGACAACTTTGAATATACATGTGATTAAATAGTGAAATTGTAGTTAATGTTGTTTAAGTGTGTTATACACATTAAGGATGTGGAATGGAGAGGAGGAGGAGGAAAATTGGAAGAACATATGAATGATTTGTGTATAATTGGCCATATGCTCGATTATAATCGATAAACGATTAAAAAGAAATGATGTTTATAATTGTGCATTATTAGTTATAGTTAAAGTTCATGTGAGAAAATAAAGTTTCATAGTATGTGTATGTGGTATACTTGGTATATGATTTGGTATGTAGCAATGTCAGAAATGATTTATGAATTAACTCATGTTGATAAGTTTGATACATAAATAAATGTGGTGCTTATCCATGCTTATAATGCTTAGACGATATGTTTATTTGGCTAGCATGTTTGGTGTGTATGCTTAGGCTTTGGCCAAGTTGTGGCTGGATTATGCCACATTAAATTTATAAAATTATGCATTCAGATGGTAAATGTCTAGATGAAAATATGCTTGTGATCACAAAATGGTGGTAAGGTTTAAATTTTGTAATCTTTATTAAAATGGTTTATCATGTGGTTAGTCTTCAAAAAGGCTAGCTTGCGACTACGGTTTAGTGTAATGTTTATATCTTGTGTGATATGCATAGGAAACAAGAGTGGAAAGGAAATGAAATACTATATTCATGCTTGAAGTGTAAAATGATGCAAAAAGGGGACGTTAAGTTAAACGATAAATATGTATTAGTATTGAACTTAATGAAATTGAATTGTACGTGAATTAAATGGAAATTGCAAATGATATGATTTGAATTAATTGAATTATTGTGGTATTGAAATGTATTTTGGATTGAGAAATTGAATTGAATCGTGAAAATGAGAATCGTGAATTAAATGAAATGGAAATGAAGTATTGAATTGCATGAGTATGTATTGGGTCTCAGAAGCCCTATTTGTTACAAATATAGTATTTTGAAGTTATAACATGAAGATTTATAAAAGCATGTTAAAAATTTGAAGAGTTTAAATTTGAATGAAATTTTATAACTCGGTTTAACATGTTTATAAGTGTATGTGTTCTGGTAATGCCTCATAACCTATTCTGGTGTCGAATACGGGTAAGGGGTGTTACAATGTGACATCGCCAGATTCGATTATAACGTTTAGACCAGATTTGAGGTGTTACACGTAACGAGCTAGGGAGTGACTAATTGGCAAGCTAGGAAGTGACCAGTTAACGGAGGTGGCGAGCTAGCGGAGTGGTGAGCTAGTAGAGTTGGCGAGCTAGCGGAGGTGGCAGCTAACGAAGTGACAAGCTAAAGGACATCCCTTCTTGGATCTGGTCAGATTCTAGATCAAACGGGCAAACCGAATTTCTAGTTTGTGAGGTATTATATAACAAATTTGCATATTCCTTTTGGGGTTTAAATATATTAGTTTATGCCGACACCTTTCCAGTATTGCCAGGATGATAAATGTCCTATCCAAGTTCATGATTTGCTTTTGCTTTTGATTCCTCCCTTATATTCATTTTCCTTTTCTCAGCCTACCAAGCCAACATTTGGTTTTCTTCCATATTTCCATGATAAAAGAAAGTTGAAAATTACAATGACAAATAGTTTGTATAGTAGCAGTACACACAAACACACACCTCTTCAACCCCAACTTACCCTCTCTCTTTATATATAATTCCTTTAACAGGATACAAATAACACAAGAAACCTAATTAGTATATTTCACGAGATAACCCCTAAATAATAAGAATAATATATTTTACTACAATGAAAGGGAAAAAGAAGTCCGTGCACTATAATGTTTTTACTCGTATTAGCTTAGCTTAGCTACAACTATAACAAATTAAAAAATTCCTACAGTTTCAGATTGTCACGAACCATAAGCAATTAAATTTTATTCAAAGCTCATAATGAAGAGGTTCACGGTCTCTACCTTCCCTGAAATTTGGGTGAAAACAGAGAAAAACCTAAGCATAAAATATAAGCTAACATCAAAGTCAATCATGGAACGGTAACTACTTATATTTCTCATGGTGGCATCAAGATATGCACAAGAATTTGATAATTTCTCATCGACAAAGTAAAAACCTAAGCCGTTAAAATATGGAGTACCAAGGTTTATGAAGAAACTCCATATAAGAGCAATGCAGGAGCACAATTCTACCTACCTCGTTCAGTATGTTGTAAGTAAATGTGACATTTCACGAGTCTAAGGCATCCAATTCCATACCAATAGATCAAATGAAGCATCTAATTTTCGGATCTATAGGTTCAATGTACCTTTCACAACCAAGAATCAAATTTTCTGGAATAGGTCATATATTTTGAATGATGGATAAACTTTGGGGAGTAATTTCAGAAAACGTATGGGAGCTCAAAGAAGTGACCAAATTTCCCACACAAAACAAGCTACCTTTATAGTTGACACCATTCACAGTGAATCCTATTTTAGTATATCATTGGAAAAAAGTTGGTAATCGGGAACATTGTCGATGAGATTGATTTGATAGTAGATACAGTTACCGCATCATGCCTTTCGGACCGAAGAATGCAAATGTGACCTACCAATGACTAGTAAACAAAATTTTCAAGGGTCAGATAGGTTGTAACGTTGAGGTTTATGTTGATGACATGTTGGCAAAGAGAAACAACTTGGAACAACACATTGAGGATCTAAAGGAAGTGTTTTTTGTGTTACGTGTTTATAAAATGAAGTTGAATTCGAAAAAGTAAGAGTTTGGGGTGAGATCTAAAAGATTTTTAGGCTTTATGATCTCCGAAAGAGGCATTGAGACAAACCTAAAAAGATTCCATTACTTAACGGGAAGAATTGTGGCATTGGGTTGGTTTGTGTCTAGATTGGTGAACAAGTACTTACCTCTCTTCAAGGAATTGAAGGCCCCTTTCAAGTGGACAGAGGTGTGTTAGGTTAGTTTTGATCAACTCAAGCAATATTTGACATCACCACCATTGTTGATATGGACTATTCCTCTCAGAAGGTCATTAAAGCTCAAATATTGGTTGACTTCATAGTAGAAGGCTCTTTCGACAGCCCAACAACAATCATAGGTAATATATTTACATAATATGAGTTGGTTTATTTAGCATGAATGCATTGTTAGATACTTTCCTAAATACATGTATGGTGAGTTAGCAGAGTGGTGAGCTAGTGAAGGTGGCGAGCTAGTGGAGTTGGCGAACTAGCGGAGGTGGTGAGCTAGCAGAGTGGCGAGCTAGAAGAGGTTGCAAGCTAGCGAACGCTAACGAAGGTGGTAAGCTGGATGACGTCCCTTCCTTGATTGGGTCAGATTTTGGATCACTCGGGCGGATTGAATTTCGGGTTTGTAAGGTATTATATAACAATTTGTCCCCCACTTTGTCAAAAAAAAAGTTATAAAGTGATTCTTCTGAGATAGGTTTACACACCTTGCCTGTGTAATTAAGGGCTTGTTACATAAGTTTTAATTGAAACTTACCAAGTAAACTTTTCTGTGTGACAGTGGCATGTAAATTTTGATTCTTTGAGCGGTGTCACTGACACTGATATGGGTTTTGATATTATTATTTTTCATAATTTAAAACTGCCACTTAATTTAGCATGTAACATTGGGGATAATAGCAGTGTGTACGATGAGCAGCATAGCGAAAATACAACGATCTATATGGAAAAAATACCTGTAGTATAGTGAAAATATGGCAAATTGTATATCAAAAAATTAGGTGAGTTGTACAGCAAAACTTTGACTAGTTGTACAGTGAAAATTTAGCGAGTTGTGCTTTAAAAATAATGTAATTGCTACTATAGAATACTACGAGCTTTATTGTGAAAATATTGTAAACTATATTGTAAAAATAATGCGAACAGTGTTGCAAAAAAACTGTGGACTGCACTATAAAAATACTACGAACTGTATTGAAAAACTATGTCAATTTTTTGAGGGTTTTGCAACTTTAAATTTGAAATCAACTGCATGAGAAAGTTGCGATCTTAAACCGACAACTGCAAGATTCTGGAAATCTTGTAAGTATAAGGCTGAAATCTTAAATCAGCGAGCTGCAAGATTCAAAAAATCTTGTAAGTATAAGGTTGCGATCTTAAATTGGAGAGCCATAAGATTTAGAAAATCTTATAAGTCTAAGGTTGCGGTCTTAAATTGGCAAACCACAAATTCAGATAGTCTTGTAAGTATAAGGCTACGATCTTAAATTGACGAGTCGCAAGATTTGAAAAATCTTGTATCTATAAGGGTGTGATCATAAATTGGCAACTTGCAAGATTCAAAAAATCTTGTAAGTATAAGGCTTTGATATTAAATCGACGAGCTGCAAGATTCGAAAAATCTTGTAAGTATAAGGTTGTGATCTTAAATAGGAAAATTGTAGGATTCAAAAAATCCTATAAGTATAAGGTTGCAATTTTAAATTGGCAAACCGCAAGATTCGAAAAATCTTTTAAGTATAAGCTACGATCTTAAATTGGCGACTGTCGAGATTCAAAAAATCTTGTAAGGATAAGACTGCAATCTTAAATCGATGAGACAATAAGGTTATTATCTTAAATCAGCAAATCGCAAGATTCAGAAAATCCTGTAAGTATAAGGATATTAAATCAACGAGCCACAAGACTCGAAAAATCTTGTAAGTAGCGAATTGAGGGAAGAAGAAAACCATGGAGTGAATTGAGAGAAGGAGAAAATCATGGAGTGAATTGAGGGAAGGAGAAAATCATGCCATTTTCATTATTAACCATTCTACCAACAAATCTACCAAAACAAAGGAAAAAGAAACCCCAAAACAATTTTGCTAACTCTCCTCACTACTTACTAACACTCTTTGCTAACTTATCATTTCACAGTTCACCACTTCGCATTCTAGACCATAACAAATGGCGTTACTGTCTACTAAAAACTTGGAATTATAATAATAAACATAAACAAGCCTGATATATTAAATCAAGTTACGGAGACATACCTTCTCGTGGACTCATGCTAAGGTCTTTGAAAGCTTGGCGAAAAACCACTTTACGAATAGTGTCGTAACCATTTTTTATTTGATTTGAAAATGGGGATCGACTTTTAAAAATAGAAATAGGAGTCACCACCGATCTTTTATTATGGTGTGACCGGTTCACCTTGAAAATAATTTTAGGTCTGCAAATTTTAAGAAAACAGACTTGGGAGTCAGTTACGCAAGAGGAAGGGTTAGCACCCTCGTGACGCCCAAAATTGGTACCGAATCGGTTGCTTAGTGTCTTAATGTCGAAAATTGAAAACTTTGAAGAATTTTAAAAATATGATCATTGTGTTAAAATGTTGAAAATTCTCGGGAAAAGGAGCATATTTCACGTTAATCAAGAAAGAGAATCATATCCAGTAAGTTAGGACACGATGTCTCGAATTCTCGGTACGCGAATAAAAATGCTTATTTAAAAAATATTTGGCCATCTCGGATTTAAAAGGGAGATCACGACCAGTAAGTTAGGACGCGATTCTTTTTCAAATCCCAAGATCAATTAAAACTTGAGTTTGAAAAGATTCGTGTATTTAGATATTGTGAAAATCGAAACCCAGTAAGTTAGGGTATGACCTTCTCTAATCTTTACACGAGATGCTATTAACAAATTGTGAGATATCGAGTAAAATAAAATAAAATACGGAGTCGTAATAAAAGAATGTGAAAGCAAATTACATTTGTTGTTATACGTGGCAAAATCACAATGAATACGAAAGTATAAAAATGATACGAGCGATTGCGACTAATATGAAATGAATAAAAGGACAAATCGACAACATGCAAAAGAACAACGTATACAAACGAATAAAATTAAAACATTCATTCCAGATAATAACGAAAATGAAAATAAATAAATAATGAATACAATTAAAAATGTAAAAAGATATATATGTGTTCATGAAAATAAAATGTAAAATGATGTAGATACATATATAAAATATACAACTATATGTATACGTGTAAGTTATGAAAATACGCATGAATACTATAAAGTATATATAAAAACGTGTATGCATATATATACAAAAATATACATAGGTACATATACATATATATTATGAAAATAAAACTAGAATAATAATAAAACTAGCTAATATACTAACAAAACAAGAACAAATAGATATAAGGAAGATGAAACTAATAATAATTAATAGTAATAATAATAATAATAATAATAATAATAATAATAACAATAACACTAAAATAGTTAGTTAAACAATAAAATTGCTAAAAAAGAGGACTAAACCGGAATAAAAACAAAAATAATGGGCGAATTCAAAATAAAAAGGACGAAAAGGACCAAAATGCAACACGCGCTGAAAGAGGAGGGTCCGAAATGGTAAATAGACCAAAGCCCCCAAAACGCAGTGCTGCATTGGACCAAGGTAAAACAAAAGTAAAATTTTTGGGCTAAATTAAAATAAAAGATAATAACGCAAAAGGAGCCAGATTGCAACGTGCTGCAAAATCAAGAGGATCATGCAGCTTATCCCTCCGAGACCAAAGCGCTTGGATCCGCCATGCTGGTCAAGTTATTGTCATGCAAAATGGCACCATTTTGGAGCCACTGAGGCAAGGCCCAAACGGTACCATTTTATGCCCAGCACGAATGCTCTATTAACCTATTCAGCAGCCCCTTTTCATTTTAAAACAAAAGTAAAAAGAAGAAACCCTAGGCCCTCTCATGGTTGCACCGCTCTGCTCATCGATCCATCAAACAGATCTCCGAACCCCTATTCAAACTTCGACGGCCACAGAGAGAACAGGGGATTCGGCGACTGCTGAACTAGGTAAGGGCTCTCCCTTTTTATTTCAAAAAGATAAAAACGATGAAAACCAATGCAAACTCAGAGAGAAAAAGGAAGAAAACCAACAATAATCGGGAAGCTAATCACCTTTGAATGATTTTTGCTTTGTTCAAATGTTTTTTCTTTGTATTGATATCCTCTGTAAAAAAAAAGGGAAAAAAAGCCCTTTTTACATTGTTTTTATCCCCTTTTATAGCCGGAGATAAAATAAAAATACAATCATCATCAAAATTCTAATTTTTGCTATTATTTCTCCTATTGCTGCTTTTCTTTCTTTGTTATCCCCTTTCACTTTTTTCTGTGCGTGTTTTTGCAGGTGTACGGAGGGCGTACGGTATGCATGGACGTGGCACGTACATGAGGCTACTGTTGTGGTGGCTCGCACTGGGGATGAGGGAGTTGCAGCTTGATGGCTTGCTGGAGCGGCAGCTGATATCTCAGAAACCCTAGGGTTTCTGTTTGTTTCGATTTTAGGCTAGGGGTATTCGGGTTTAGAAAATTTTGTATTCTGGACTGTACTAATTAGACTTTGAATTTATACTTGGAATTTATTTTTATTTATGCGGGCCCATGCTAAAATTGGGCCTTACAGCTGCCTCTCTTTGCTCGTTGTCGTGTAACGAGAACAGAGCAAAGACTTAAAAAGGCCAATTTTGCCCGGTCGTACTGGACCTGGGTGCTCTTCTTCTTCCAGTAGCCTCATTCCATCCTACTGCATATTCAGAGGTATAGGAATTTGTGCTTCGATTCACTCCACTGTAATATCAGGGAGATAGGATTTATAGCTTGTAGCTTTTTAAAAAGAGCAAATTTTGCTATCTCTAGTCGGCAAGACTTGATGCGATCCACTCTACTGCAACTTCAGAGAAATAAGATCTATTACTGTAATCCGCTCCACTACAACCTCAGGGAGATAGTATTATCGACTTCAATCTGCTCCACTGTAACCTCAGGGAGAAAAGATTTGCTTCTTCAGTCTGCCCCACTGTGACTTCAGGGGGATAAGACTTGTTTTCTCAGTCTGCTCCACTGCAACCTCAGGGAGATAAGACCTGATGCGATCCACTCTACTGTAACTTCAGAGAGATAAGATCTATTACTTTAATCCGCTCCACTACAACTTCAGGGAGATAGGATTATCAGCTTCAATCTGCTCCACTGTAACTTTAGAGAGATAAGATTTGCTTACTCAGTCTACTCCGCTGCAACTTCAGGGAGATAAGGCCTGATGCGATCCACTCTGCTACAACTTCAGAGAGATAAGATCTATTACTTTAATCTGCTCCACTACAACTTTAGGGAGATAGGATTATTGGCTTCAATCTGCTCCACTGTAACTTCAGGGAGATCAGATTTGTCATCTTCGATCTGCCCCACTGCAACTTCAGGGGGATAAGACCTGCTTACTCAGTCTGCTCCGCTGCAACTTTAGGGAGATAAGACTTGATGCAATCCACTCTACTGCAACTTCAGAGAGATAAGATCTATTACTTTAATCTGCTCCACTACAACTTCAGGGATATAGGATTATCGACTTCAATCTACTCCCTGCAACCTCAGGAAGACAATATTTGCTTTTTTCGATCTGCCCCACTACAACTTTAGGGGGATAAGACCTGCTTGATAAACTTAATTTGTCTAATGATTAGGATGATATGATCAAAATGAATCCAATGCTCCTAACTAGACATGTGTGAATGGTGTTCGCATGAATGTAGAATGCTATTTTTTTCGAGACTGATCGTGCTTAAGATGTCATTACTCGAATTTTATTATGGTTTTAACAATGACGTGCTACAACGCCCTCTTACTTGATCAGTTTTTCTGAAGAAACATTTAGTCTGGTTGTCTCCCGAGTGTAAACCTCAAAGTTTAATCCATTGGGGCACAAAATTGTACTATCATTCTCCCACTGTAATCCAAGGGTAGAAATATGGCTTTTCGTCAATCCTGTTTTATCACAATTCAAGGATATAGGATTTTAATCTTTCTGGTCCCCTTACACCATTTCAGGGTGTCGTACCAAAGACTCATGCCCAAATGAAGGCTCTCTTCTCTAAGGTAACCTCTTCCTATTGCCTGCTGATCATTGCTTGCTTGTTTATTTAAGCTTTGTCATTAACCCGGCATCTTGCCATTTTGTTCAATCAATGCATTTGACAACAAAATCCAAAGAGGAAGTCCAAATTTAGACTCTTCCTTCTCAAATTTCCAACCTTTAAATTTGGTGTGTTCTAAACAATAGTCCTGTTTTAGGTCCCTATATTATTTAGAAACTTTTCAGAGTAATATGCAAAACTTCCTTTGTGAAAGTTCTATTAGTCCATTAATCATTATTCCACTGCAACATGCTTGCAAAAAGGGTCATAACAATGGATAAGAATAAAAGTTGATTCTGACCGTAGCTCGAAAGGAATAAATTATCAAAAATAGTAAAGAAAGATAACAAAGAAATTGATTGGGAATGTGTATCTTGGAAAAGAATAAAGTATTCCAAGAACAAAAAATTCAATATAAATAGTATAAAAATTGGGTGCCCCAGATATCGCAGCTTGAACTTCTCTGTACAAACTTTCTGAAGACCCTTCTGAGTTTGACATGTGTTTGAGAGATCTACAGTACTCTATCGATGCCAAAAACATTTTTTATTTGATTTGAAAATGGGGATTGACTTTTAAAAATGGAAATAGGAGTCGCCACTGATCTTTTATTAAGGTGTGACCGGTTCACCTTGAAAATAATTTTAGGTCTGTGAATTTTGAGAAAACAGACTTAGGAGTCAGTTATGCACGAGGAAGGGTTAGCACCCTCGTGACACCCAAAATTGGTACCGAATCGGTTGCTTAGTGTCTTAATGTCGAAATTGAAAACTTTGAAGAATTTTAAAAATACGATCCTTGTGTTAAAATGTTGAAAATTCTCGGGAAAAGGAGCATATTTCATGTTAATCAAGAAAGAGAATCATATCCAATAAGTTAGAACATGATGTCTCGAATTCCCGATACGCGAATAAAAATGCTTATTTAAAAAATATTTGGCCATCTTGGATTTAAAAGGGAGATTATGACCAGTAAGTTAGGACGCGATTCTTTTTCAAATCCCGAGATCATTTAAAACTTGAGTTTGAAAAGATTCATGTATTTAGATATTGTGAAAATCGAAACCAAGTAAGTTAGGGTATGATCTTCTCGAATCTTAACACGAGATGCTATTAACAAATTTTGACATATCGAGTAAAATTAAATAAAATACGGAGTCGTAATAAAAGAAGTGAAAGCAAATTACATTTGTTGTTATACGTGGCAAAATCACAATGAATACGAAAGTATAAAAAAGATACGAGCGATTGCGACTGATATGAAATAAATAAAAGGACAAATCAACAACATGCAAAATAACAACGTATACAAACGAATAAAATTAAAACATTCATTCCAGATAATAATGAAAATGAAAATAAATAAATAATGAATACAATTAAAATGTAAAAGATATATATATATGTATGTGTTCATGAAAATAAAATGTGTAAACAAATGTAGATACATATAAAAACTTGTATGCATATATATACAAAAATATACATAGGTACATATACATATATATTATGAAAATAAAACTAGAATAATAATAAAACTAGCTAATATACTAACAAAACAGTAACGAATAGATATAAGGAAGATGAAACTAATAATAATTAATAGTAATAATAATAATAATAACAACACTAAAATAATTAGTTAAACAATAAAATTGCTAAAAAAGGGGACTAAACCGGAATAAAAACAAAAATAATGGGCGAATTTAAAATAAAAAGGATGAAAAGGACCAAAATGCAGCACACGCCGAAAGAGGGGGGACCGAAATGGTAAATAGACCAAAGCCCCCAAAATGCAGTGCTGTAGTGGACCGAAGTAAAACAAAAGTAAAATTTTTGGGCTAAATTAAAATAAAAGATAATAACGCAAAAGGAGCCAGATTGCAACGTGCTGCAAAATCAGGAGGACTGCACGCGCAATTATTCCCTTCGAGACCAAAGCGCGCGGATCTGGCAATGCACGGGTCGGGTCATTGGGTCAGTGCCAATACGGCACCGTTTTGGAGCCACTGAGGCAAGGCCCAAACGGTACCGTTTTATGCCCAGCATGAATGCTCTATTAACCTATTCAGCAGCCCCTTTTCATTTTAAAACAAAAGTAAAAAGAAGAAACCCTAGGCCCTCTCATGGTTGTGCCGCTCTGCTCATCGATCCATCAAACGGATCTCTGAACCCCTGCTCAAACTCCAACGGCCACAGAGAGAACAGGGGATTCGGCGACGGCTGAACTAGGTAAGGGCTCTCCCTTTTTATTTCAAAAAGATAAAAACGATGAAAACCAATGCAAACTCAGAGAGAAAAAGGAAGAAAACCAACAATAATCGGGAAGCTAATCACCTTTTGAATGATTTTTTCTTTGTTCAAATGTTTTTTCTTTGTATTGATATCCTCTGTAAAAAAAGGGAAAAAAAAAGCCCTTTTTACATTGTTTTTCTCCCTTCTTATAGCCGGAGATAAAATAAAAATACAATCATCATCAAAATTCTAATTTTTGCTATTATTTCTCCTATTGCCTTTTTTCTTTGCTGTTATCCCCCTTTCTGCTTTTCTTGCTGTGTGTTTTTGCAGGTGTTCGGAGGCCGTACGGTATGCGTGGACGTGGCACGTACATGAGGCTACTGTTGTGGTGGCTCGCATTGGGGATGAGAGAGTTGCGGCTTGATGGCTTGCTGGAGCGGCAGCTGATATCTCAGAAACCCTAGGGTTTCTGTTTGTTTCGATTTTAGGCTAGGGGTATTCGGGTTTAGAAAATTGGGTTTAGGGTCTGTTTAGGTTTAGCTAATTCGGGTTTGGGTAGTGATTTGGGCCAAATTTTGTATTCTAGACTGTACTAATTGGACTTTAAATTTATATTTGGAATTTATTTTTATTTATGCGGGCCCGGGCCAAAATTGGGCCTTACAAATAGTTCTTTTGTTGTCCCCCACTTTGTATCCAGAAACTCTACGGGGCATACCCTGGTTGTCCATGAGTATTCGGCTGCTCCCTAGCTTGCTTATCTTTCTAGTGAAAAGACTGAGTTGACCTTTTGATTTTCTTTACTTATATGAACTTGTGAGCTCTTTCATAAAGATTTGACAGGTTTTGTGATTTGTTACCTGTGAACGAATACTAAACATGCTCACCTAACACCCTCACGATGAAAGCATCAATGGCCCATTAATCTTCCAAGTTTTTTGAATTCAAGATCGCCACATGAAAACATTTTGTATACTCCTATAGACTCTCATTCCTTCTGCTTGACCAACATTAAGCCCACTCATAATTGCTCTGTAGGCGCGGAATCTTTCCAAAAATAATTGACCTAGCTGGGTGAAGCTCCTAATAAAGCCTTGAGGCAAAGACAAATGCAAATCTTTAACATTTCCCTTCAAAGTCGTGGTGAAAGCACTTTGTAATATTTGAAGCTTTTAGAACATTCATGTAGTCAATATACTACATCAGATGTGGGTGTGGTTCCTTTCTTCCCTCGAAGACCTCCTTTGGCACTTTAAACTCCAAAGGTAAGCTCACCGTTGCAAATTTTGGGGCTAAAGGATTGTTAGAACAAAAGACTCAATCCATGTCCTCAGCCTTAGGATGTAGCACCTAGATATCCCGGTTCAAGGTATCCATTTCCTATTCCCATGGCTTTGCATGTACTCCATTACCCTTTTCCTGCAGGGGCATGTTGTTATCATGATGACTAGAATGGTCTGACTGCATCTTTCACAATCATCTCCTTGTTCTGTCTGAGCTGCTCTTGATGAAAAATTTATTTTTGTTTGTATTTGATATTCAGGTGTACCATCCGCTTCTTCAAAACTGGTACATGCCCTTGTAGGCTTACAAGCTGTTGCTGTGGAGTCTTCTGGTTAGATAGGATGGAAATCTCTTGATCTCATGAAAAATTAAGGATAAAATTACGGTGTGTTTCCTACTAATTTGAGTTGGTCAAGTTTTCAGGATGATTCGCGAACTAATCTGCAAAGAAGTCAAGTTCACCGGAACGATTACTAGCCTTTCCTCTCACACTTTGGTTTGAAAAAGGTGTGTTGGGGGATCTGTCATGTCACAACCTATTTCTCAGTGGTGTCAAAAATAGTGGTTTCAGGGCCACCAAATTCTTCGAATAAGTTCGTAAATATTAATAATTTTTAAGAGTCAAATGTGTTTTTAAAAAAGTTTTTGATTTGATAATTTATGTTATTTAAGCGATTTATTAAATTTAAATGGTTTGACCCTAAGGTCAAGTATTTTTAGAAAATAAGATGTCGGGACCTCATTTCTATAAATCGAGCCATAAGTATTTTTATAAATATTTTTGGAGTGTCATTAAGGTTGTATTAAAGTTTCGTTAAGAAATTTGAATGTTTCAATACTTAATTAATTAAAAGGAGTAAATCATAAAAGATGTAAAATTTGATCACTATTTGATTTGAGTGATTTATTGGTTTATTAAATAAAGGAAAAGGGACTTAAATGGTAATTAGACCATTTAAGAATGTAGTGGACGGTTTTGGGCAACTAAAAGCATGAAAATTTGATGATTATTAAATGGACAAAATGGTAATTTGATAATTAAATTAAATAAAATAAAACCAAAATGTTATATCATCATTTTCATGTCTTCTTCACAAATTGAAAGAAGAATAAAACCATGGTTATGCATTCAAGCTTCGACCATGCTTTGGATGTTGCATGTAAGTCTATTTTAGTCCCGTTTTTAATAATTTTTATGTTTTTGATATTGTTGCAACTAGGTCCAGCTAGCTCGTACCTTCGATTTTGAAACTGCTAAAGATTTTGAATGTTTCCATTGATGAACCTTGTGATTTTAGATGTTAAATGATGAATTTGAGATATTAGTTGTTATTTAAAAGTATTTTATTAAGTGATTTTTGATGAATTTATCGATTAGGGGCTAAATTATTGAAATAGTAAAAGTACAATGATTTGATGTGAAATTATTGCAATAATGGGCTATATTCGATGCCATGAGCATTCGTCTAGGCTCAATTTTAGGTAAAAATGTTTAATTTGCATGTTTTAGGCTCAAAGACTAAATTAAATAAAGGTAAAACTTTATAGGCAATGTTGTAAAAATGTCAAAAATGATTACGTTGCATAAAAATACATTGCTTTACTGTCCAAATTAATAGATTGAAATGAATTATAATTTATATCAAGATCGGGTAGAAAATTGAGGAGAATGGAAAAATTACTAAAATTCCCCTATGCTTTGACATTTTTACAATTTAGCCAGGTAAGTTAGTATGTTTAAATAGAATTTTAAATTATGTTTTAAATGCTATCATTTTATATTATCAAATTATGTCTCGGCGAAAAAATCCAATGGCGTATCGGTGATCATCGACCAATGAAAGGGGATAGTTTCGGCTATCGATTATGAAAAGGGATGGTGACGACCATCGAATATGAAAAGGGATAGCTTCGACTATCGATTATGAAACGGGATAGCTTCAAGTAGCGATTATGAAAAGGGATAGCTTCGACTATCGATTATGAAAAGGGATGGTGACGACCATCAACTATCAAAAGGGATGGTGACGACCATCGATTAATGAAAAAGGATGGTTTTGACCATCGAATATGAAAAGGGACGGTTACGACCATCGTTTAGCACACTTTGTGTGAGCTCTGTAAGGGTTCTGATTTACTTCACTATGACAAATATGGAAAGGTATGATGTACCAATGATCAAAGAATGAATATTCATGTTTATGAATGGTATGATATAAGTGATGCTACGTTATGTACCCATATCTTACCATGTGATGATATTTCTAAGTTATGTGTTTAATCACTAGCTTGTGGCTATGGTTAATGTTATGTTTATGTCTTATGTGTATGCAAATGAAATGGTAAGTGTTTAATAAGAACTCAGACATGTTTATATGAAACTCAATGGAATGTTGATACATGGAAAAACATGATATGTTGTGATGGATGATAAATCCAATTGAATCATACTCAAGTATAATGGTTATCCATGTTAAATTCATATGAATCATGTTTAAATGAACTAACATGTGTTGTTGATGTGCTAAGGCTTATGCCAAGCTTGTGGATATGATTGATGTTAATGATTATGCTTGTACTATGCATACAAAACGGGTAAGAAAAGAAAATGAAATGGTAAGTACTTTGTTGGGATGTATTATGATGTATTATATGTGAGAAAATTGCTTATGTTATGGATAAATACACTAAATCGGGAGTTAATAGTGTTATTTAGGCTTATGATAAGCATTGAGGACGGATTGCAAAGTAAGTAAATAGAAATATATATAATCTTATAAAAGGGATTGATAATATATATCATATCTCATGAAATCCTATCATTTTGAATGGTCAATAAATATGTGACATTAGTAAACTTACTCATTTGAGAGTTGATGATCATATAGATTTATGAATCTTATAGCATCAGCATAGATTTATGTTTATTCTATAAAATTTAATATTGAAATGGAATATTATGATTTAACTTTATACGAGCTTACTAAGCATTCATTGCTTACATAGTTTTTCTTTTACCTTACAGATTATTGGAAGCTTGATTGGGTTGGAAGCTAGTCGAGGATCCATGACACTATCCATTGATTTTATGGGTAGATTTTTATTCTTTGGTCACAGTTATAATGGCCTGTATAGGTGTTTTATGCTTGATGATATGGCCACTATGTTTAGCTTGTAAATATGCTTATATGATTTATGACATTTTGGTATTTTGGGGGCTTGATGGCTAATGTTGAAATGGTTTAGTGATGATATGTTTGAATGGACAAATTGGTATGCTTGTGTGTGATATTGGCATGAAATGTTGCTTTGAATTTTTGAAACTTATGTTATTTTGATGCCTTGATGGTTGGTGTTTATAAGATCAAATTGATGTATGGTTTGTGGTTAAAGTGATAAATGTTGGCATGGATGCAAAATGATCATTTATGGCATGTTTTGATATAGAATTTAAATCAAATATGTTTAGTTGAATTATGACCATTTGGACATTAACTTGGTATGTATATATGTTGGTTGTTGGAACCATTTGAAAATGGCTAGACTAGTAACATTTAAATGGTTGTACAGGCGAGAAGTGGTTCAAATGATAAGGTCATTTTGATATGTTTTGATATGGACACAAGTAAATGGATAAATGGTTAAATATGCACATATTTAGGTATGTTTAATGTATGTGTTTGAGGTGCTTTTATGACATATTGGTTGAATGAAATTTGGTCATTCGAAAGTGGTCATCTTATGCATGGTTGAACATGTTTCGATATCTTGGTCATATGTGCAAATGGCTTGTTTAGGTGTGCTTGAATTGGGTGAAAGAAATGGCTTGAATTTGGCCTATTTCCTGTCCACACGGCCTAAGACACGAGCGTGTGTCTCAGCCGTGTGTGACACACGGCCATGTGACACGGTCGTGTGTCCCTGTAGGTTTTTAAATGTTGCATTTCGAGATTTACATGGCCTAACACATGGGCGTGTGGCTTGGCCATGTGAACCAATTCAGAGAGTTACACGAGCACGGAGACAGGCTGGGACATGGCCGTGTGTCCCTACTTTGAATGCCCGCACGGCCTGAGACACGGGCATGTGTCTCAGCCATATGAGTCACACGGCTGTGTGACCCCTGTAGTGTGAATTTTTTTATCTTTTGCCATGAAGTTCTAACTATTTTCGATTTAGTCCTGAATCGTTTCTAAAGTGTTTCTAAGGCCTCGAGGGCTTGAAAAAGAGACGTTATGCATGTGTTTGAATGGAATGTAATGTGTTTTATAAATGATTGTAATAAAATGTTTTATGTTAAAAGTTCTCGATAATGCTCTGTAACCCTATTTCGGGAACGGATACGGGTTAGGGGTGTTACATGTCATTTGGGTGAGCCATATTGATCTGTTTTCAATCTGAAAGCTGGAAGTTTATCCATGCTGACCACACCAATTGCTGATGGTTCTTTCCCCCTATCATGGGATTACTCCTCGTATTTATAAGTCATATTTCTTTGATGGGACGTGCTAGGGGATAACTAAGTGTCATGCATGAGGACACGTTATCCCCCCTAGACCTAACATATATTGTCTGAGGGGTTCCTCGAGGAGGTATCCTTACGGGTGTACGAACAGGGAGGTGGCAAGCTAGGGAGTGATTGAATGGAGAGTTGGGGAATGTCGAGCTATTGGAGTGACGAGCTAGCGAAGGTGGCGAGCTAGATGACATCCCTCCCTTGATTGGGTTGGATTTCGGATCACCAGAGCTGGCTGAATTTCGGGTTTGTGAGGTATTATATAACAATAACTTTAATTTGATGAATTCGAGTTTCTTTACTTTTGAAATTTCAATCATAACCAAAACATTAGTAGTTGAATTCGTTAGGGCAAATTTTGCTATTAATCTTGTACTATGCGTAAGTTATGCATTTAGTCTCTATTCTCCAATTTGATATTTTTAGTTCATCTACTTTTTAAATTTTGAGATTTCAATATTGACTCAAACAGTAGCTATTAAATCTATTAACTAGAATAACATGATTTTTAAGTGAATATTATGTAATAATAGTAAGATGACATTGAATTATACATATGATAATATATTTACCGCATCAAATTTTGTAAATAATAAAATTTAATTTAATTAATTTGACGTAACTGGAAACGATAAAAATAGAAAATGATGGAATTAAATTTTACGATCTAAATCATTAATAATGAAATTTGACTTAGTGGAAAAGAAAAAAAATCGATCTGTGTTATAGAAATTTGGAAATTCATGAATGGGAAAATGATAGTGAGAGACAAGTAGAAGCATCCGAATTTGATGGGACTTTTATCTTGGTTTTGCTCGACATTGAAATCTGATTTACTCCCCCTTTTAACTTAGCCCTCACGCAACAGAGAAAATGTTGCAAACAGAACACCTACAAAGTGTGATACAATTTTGGTTCTCGTTTTGAAGGTTTAAATATATTTGCGGTCACCAATGGTAATGTAGATTATATTTTTAAAGGAGTTATTGGTGTTTAAATTTTAAAGATAATATTGTTAAAAATAATTATAGATATTAAAAAAGTTAATTTTTATAAATTATAAAATAAATAAATATCTCAATTCCCCACCAAATATGTATTTGTGATGAAGTCAATCATAAATGAATGGATGAAATATTTGTATTAAAATGATTAATTCTAATAATTGTATTTTGTATTTTTATAAGAATTTTAAAATGTAAATCCTGGCTGCTCATTGAATTGACGATTTTAAGCCAGCTCGCTTGTGGGGCATAGGTCCAGCAAAATGTTCTTAGAGAGGACGATCGATTGTATAATCATAATTGTTGTACTTTTGTCATATTTATATGTTGAATTGCCGGTCAAAGATTCCGGAATAAAACTTTTAAATCTTAAAATCATATCGGTGGACTATGCTTGAGTTTTGTTTTGTTTGTTTTTTTACAAATATATTTTTTGATATTTATATTTAAATTTGTTGTTCATTTTGATATTGTTTAGTTTTATTGTTCATTTTATATTCATTTTTGTTAATTAGTACCCATATTTGACTTCTATTGCACAATGGTACATATAAATGATGTTAATTATTTCATGTTGTCAAATGAATATATGACATGAGGGTAAAAGGAGGTTATAATCGGACCATCATTCGAAAATTATAATTTTTTTAAAATTTAAAACTATAAGAAAATTATAAAATAAAAATTTATTAAAATTTTAAAAATTAAAATTGTTTTCATAAAATTAAAAATATATATTAGTATTTTTAGAATTTTCATATTTTTATAAGATTAAAAATGATAAAATGTCTTTTTATTTTTAAAAAATCAATTTTTATAATTTGCATATGAAAATATTTATTGGGGTCAAGTAAAAATTTATAAATTTTAATTAAAGTTAAAATGTTTTATATTAAAATAAAAATTATAATCTTTAAATAAAATGTTTTTATAATTTTTTTTATTTTTGAATGATGATCGTGATTAGAGGTGCCCATGAGCCAAATCAAGTCAATGCCTAATTCTAAAAAAATTCAAGTTTCGGCTAATTTTTGGGCAGGTTTGATCCACCCAAAAATCTCATTTTACTATTCAAAAAATAATAAAATATTAGAAATATATTTTTAATTGATATTTTATATAGTTTTATAATTAAATTGAAATTTAATTTTTATTATTATTTAAATTAAATTCAAACCGACTTGAGATGCAAAATTTTTTTTTCAAACCAGACCGGACAGCAAACAAACTCCCTAATCTTTAGACAAATCTAATCATAATCACATGCCTAATATTTATTTCAACATATAAAAAAGTTAACACCATTTGTAGAAATAACAAAAACCAAACTTAAAAATCAAAGTATGCTTTAAAACCAAAAAGTATATTTACTTTTTTTCCCCTCACTTTAAAGTCTTATTTTTTGAGGCGTGGTTACAGAGGTAGTAGTTATAACTAACATTAATGATTCCAAAACCCGTAATATGTGATAAGAAAACATTAACTAGAAATAAGGGACCCTTTTAGTGTTTCTTTTAAGTCCAACAACCTTTGATGAACTGTATTATTGCCCAAAAGATTCTTCATGCTCCAAACAAATACCTTACATTGCATTCAACCTCAATCAAGTCTCTTATAATTTTAGTGCTCACGGCAGTTTTTTAGGTTTTTTTTTTCCCTTTTATCTTTTCTAAAGGGAGGGGGGTGGCTTCTACTTCAAAATGCAAATTAATTACAAAGATAGTTACATTATGTCAAAAGCTGTTCGAAATTAGACGAAATAAAAGAAAACCATGTCCATTCTTTTATTATTATTATTAGTCCTTGCTTAATATATCCAGATATGTAGCAAATGATCGATTATTATTATCGATGGGTATGTATTGTTTACAATGAAAGGCTGTTGATGAGTGTGTTAAAGTTAACTAATAAAAATAGGGAGAGAAAATTCAGGAAAACAGAATAACAGTATTGAGCCAACTTTTTCGTGATCATTTAAAGAAATAGGAGCATGAATGCATATAACATCCATAATCTATTAGATAACATTGAATTGAAATATTTTAAAAAAAAAAAAAGCACGTCTTTTTTCTCTTGAAATCTCTATTTTTTTTCTCTCGATAGGGAGTTTTGTTGTTGGTGTCGGGTACATCTCCGGGTATACCTCCGGCCAAAGTCAGCAACCATCACGAGTCCTTCCAATACTCTACAGCTTTTGTCAATTGTTTGGTCCATCATTTCCCCTAACTCCCTTAAATCTCAATTTTTTCCGTTCACTTGATTTCTCTGACAACAACCTCGGTCTACACTCTCCTATGTCGGTGCCTTCATATTCTAGGTAACCACTGCATATTTTGTGCGCTACCCACCTTGTAGCTCTTCCTCTTAGGTCACTAATCTGTTAAGATCTCCGATCATCTTGAGCAGTCCTATTTTGATTTTCTTTTTGCCTAGGCTTTAGTTGTGTAATGGTTGTGACACCCCAAACCCGACCGGGACGGACTGGCCTAAATTCGCAACGTTATATTAGTTAACTAAGTGACTCTCTAGCTAACGACCATCCAATACACACCCCGACCTTATAACATCTCAGTCTTATCTGATTATCAGTTATTTATTAAAGTGCAAGCAAATTGTGAGCTAATTTTAAACTTTTCCTAGGTAATTTAACCTAAGGGCATTTTTTTCATTTTACCATCTATGGTAAAACTAACCTGATTTTAGATCTAAATGTTTATCGACCTTCTTTTAGTCAAAATTATGCAAGCCTAAAAATTTCAGCTTAAATTGAGTTCGTTTGTTATGTCTAATTCAATTTTTACTATCAGGGACTAAATTGTAGTAAATACCAACTATCAGGAGCTATTTTGAATTACAAAATTAATTGTGTTTCTATTGAAGTTTACCTATTACGAGACAAATCCTAAGATTTTACTAAGTTTCCTTATCATCTAGGCCTTTAATTAGACTAATCAATTTCTCAGGACTAAATCGTAACTTAAACAAATTAGAATACCAATTTAAAAAGACAAAAATTTAAACCCAAAAACCCACACGGTCGTGTCCCCAGACTTTGTGTCATTAAATGCTCATGTTCGTGTCGTGAAAAACTTTTTGGCATGTCGAAACCGTTTTTTGAAAAACAAAATTTAGTTGTCGACTTTAAAAATAAAATATCGAATATCGCATTATCTTGAAAGCCTTTGAATAAAAATGATTTTAATGCTTTAATGAAAACATATATTTTCTTTAAAAGCATGATAAAATGTTAATATACAACATGGAATACATACATTAATTCAAATTATATATGTATATGTATTATAAAATGTCAATGCATATATATACATGTATACAAAAGTTATAGAAATGAAAGAATAATAATATATATATAATATGTACATGTATTTACAAAATATGTATATATATATATATATTTATGAAAATAAAAATGTATTTAGATTTATACAGATCTATATAAATTATTAAATATATGAAAAAATAGAAATATGTATATATAAAATTAAAATATGTATGTATATAGGTATATATATGTATGTAAAAATTATCAAAATAAATAATAAAACTTATATATAAAAGTAGGTATATATACATATTTACTAAAGTAAAGTAAAACAAATGTTTTTGGAATTAAAATATAAAAGATATATATGTTTTGTAAAAATGTATGTATTTATAAAATAGAACTTTATGTAAAAATTAGAAGTATATATATATTATAAAAATACATGTATATGTGCATGGATTATAAAATAAGAAAATGTATAAATACTATAAAATATAAATGTATATACATATATATATATATATAAACTATGAAAATGAAATAATAATATAATAATAAAATATGTGTATGTATATGAATTTAAAAACATTTAAAATATATACATATATATATTATATGATATTATGCGTATATATATGTAAGTATAATAATAATAGTAAGTAATATAATAATAATTAATAATAATAATAAGTAATAGTAGCAATGAAAAAGAATAAATTAATTAATAGTAAAAACACCAATCAGGATTAAATTGAAACATAAAAGAAAATTCAGGGGCAAATCTGAAATAATAAAAATGCAAATGGGCCAAATGGAGCACGCCCTTAACAGTGGAAGACCAAAAGGGAAGAGAACCCCGCCCTCCAAAACGCAGCGTTTCAATGAGGATTAAAATAAAACAATTTCAATATTTCATAGAAAAATTTAAAAACAAAAAAAAAACATGGTTTTGAAGTAAATGAAAAATGAAAAGGATTAAAGATGTAAATAGCCCATTAAGTAAGGCCTACTTCTAACCCTAATCCCATTCTAATCCAATATCAGCCACACCAGCCGCAAAAAGAAGGGAAAATAGAGAAAAAAAAACTACTCTATTCTCTCTTTTACTCCTCACGTCGGCACTCTCTCCCTTTTCAACTCCGACTGAAGTGCAGCAAGGGCACCGACGGCACACCACCACTGGTAAGAACCTCTTCCTTTCTTGCTTGCTTTTTGCGCACAAAACGGAGAATCAAAGAAAAATAAAAGGAAAATAAAACACAAAGAAAATCACCTTTCAAAAGATTTCTTATTTTTGCTCCAATTTCCTGTTTTTATATATTTCCTCAATAATTTTCTGATACAAAAAACGTAACCCCCCTTATTACAGATTTTATTTGGCTTTATATAGTCGAAAATAAAAAAACTAACTCCCCCTATTTTACATTTTGTTGTATTTTCTGCTATATTTGCGTTGTATGCTGTTTGTTTGCTGAAGAACTGGAGGAGAACGTGGGCTATGCGAGGGCAACGTGCTGCGATGTTGAGGTGATTGTTGCGGTGCTGAGGAAGGGAAGCAAGCTGCTGTGTTGTTGATTTTTTTAGTTTGGGTTACTGTTTGGGTTTGGGGCTAATAATTGGGTCTATTTTGAGTGGGCCGGGCAATTTGGGCTTGTACAGCTGCCCCTCTTTGCTCGTTGTCGTGTAACAGGAACAGAGCAAAGACTAAAAGCCCAATTGTGCCCGGTCTTACCGCCTTGACTTCTTCAGTGCTTCTCTACTTCAAATAGCCTCATTCCTTCCTACTGCATCTTCTGAGGTATAGGAACAGATCTTGTCTCTAATCTGCTCCACTGCAACTTCAGGGAGATAAGACTTAAAGCTTCAACTTGTTTTGCTACAACTTAAGGATCTAATGCGATCTGCTCTACTGCAACTTCAGGGAGATAAGACTTGTATCTTCGATCTACTTCGCCACCAATATAGGAAGACAAGATCTGCTATCTTCGATCTACTTCACTCCAATACATGAAGACAAGATCTGCTATCTTCGATCTACTTCACACCAATACATGAAGACAAGATCTGCAATCCTCTGATCTACTTCATGCTAGAACATGAAGACAAGATCTGCTTTCTTCGATCTACTTGGCCACCAGTATGGGAAGACAAGATCTGCTATCTTTAATCTGCTTCACGCCAATACATGAAGACAAGATCTGCTTTATTTGATCTACTTCGCTGCCAGTACAAGAAGACAAGATTTATTTTCTTCGATCTACTTCGCCACCAGTATAGGAAGACAAGATCTGCTATCTTTGATCTACGTCATGCCAATACATGAAGACAAGATCTGCTTTATTAGATCTACTTCGCTGTCAGTACAGGAAGACAAGATCTGTTTTCTTTGATCTACTTCGCCACCAACATGGGAAGACAAGATCTGCTATCTTCGATCTACTTCACGCGAATACATGAAGACAAGATCTGCTATCTTCAATCTACTTCACCGCCAGTATGGGAAGACAAGATTTGCTATCTTTGATCTACTTCACTGCCAGTACAGGAAGACAAGATCTATTGCCTTTTAACTTGCTCCACTGTTGCTTAGGGAGATAAGGCTTATGATTTCACCGATCTGTTCTCTGCGGAACATGACCTGTATAATTCACTTTATGAAACTAATTATGCCTAATAGGATGTCATGAACAGAATGGATCAAATGCTCCTAACTAGAAATGTATGAATGACATTTGGATGAATGCAGAATGTCATTTTTCGAGAATGATCCCTCCTTATCACTCTTGTTATCATTACTTTATTAAAGTTTTATCGCTAATGTGCCATAGCGCCTTTTTGCTCGGCTGGTGTCTCCAACGAAACACTTGACCAGATTGCCCCCACTGTAAACCTCCATGTTTGATCCACTAGGATGCAAAATTTGTACCATCTTTCTCCTGTTGTAACCCAAAAGTAAAAAGATTTGGCCTTTACTCAATCCACTGCTATCACACTTCAAGGATACAGGATGTGAAACTCTTTGGTCTCTTACACCATTCCCAGGGTGTCATACCAAATGCTGATGCACAAATGAAGAATTTTCTTCTCCAAGAACAACTTCTTCTTATTATTCGGTGATCATTGCTTGCTTGTTCATTGAAGCTTTGTCACCAACACTATATCTTGCCATTTTGTTCGATCGATATTTTAGGCAACAAAATTCAAAGGGATAGTCTTAATTTAGACTCTTCCTTATTAGATTTCCAACCTTTAACCTGGTGCGTTCTAAACAATAGTCCTGTTTCAGGTTCCTGTATTATTTAGAAACTTCTAGAGTAATATGCAAAACTTCCCTTGTGAAAATTTTATTAGTCTATTAATCAATATTCTAATACAACATGCTTGCAAAAAGATCATGGATAAGAATAGAGTTGGTTCTGAGCATAGTTCGAAATGAATAAATTATCAAAGACAATAAAAATGGATAACAAAGAAATTGATTTAGGAATGCGTATCTTGGAAGTGAATGAAGTTTCCAAGAATAACAAAATTAGTATAAGGATTAGGTGCCTCAGATATCGCAGATTGAACTTCTCTGTACAAACTTACCGAAGACCATTTTGAGTTTAACATGTGTTTTAGAAGACCTATAGTACTTTGTCGATGCCCCAAGATGTCATCTACCCTTTCCTGTCAATTCAGGTATAGCAAGACCACTGCATGCCCCATTCTGATCAGTATTTGAGCTGCTCTGATTACCTCATGCCCCATTCTGATCAATATTTGAGCCGCTCTTTTCGGGTTTTCAACTCAAATCCCCTTTAGTCTAAGGCGCCCTTTGCGGGTTTTCACCTTATCCTCTCCATTTTACTTTTTCCATTTTTCATTTCTCATTTTCACTTTTCATTTTTTCATTTCATCATTTTACGACTCAAAGTGCCTTTTACGGGTTTTCTACCTTGGTCATCTCCTTCTTTAAGCGGAGTATTTCCTGACTGAATCTGAATTTACAGAACTTATCATCCATCTCGCTCAAAATCAAAGCTTCTTTGGAAAAAACCTTCTTTAACATAAGGTTCTTCCCACTTTGGCATCCGCTTCCCTCCAAAACATTTTTTGTAGAGGAAAGATCTTCAACATTTGGTCACCCTCGTGGAATTCTCTAGGATGAATCTTTTGTTATAGGCTCGCATTATTCATTTCTGGTACATCTGACCGTGATGAATAGCTTTTAGCCTTTTTCCTTCTATCAAGTTCAATTGATCACATCGAGATTGAATTCGTTTTGCTTCAACCAACTTGCTTAGCTGATACCCGGAGAAAGAATTTTGACTTCAATTGAAAAAGAAACCGTGACAAACTAAAAAGAGAGGCATTGCTCTGGTACAGTTTTCAGCAAATCATTTATGGTATTAATCTTGAACATACTGTAAATTTCTGATATTGTGTTGTTGTTCAGATTGCAATGATAGTGCTTAACCCGGGCATACCCTGGTATGACCATGCGAAGACATCTTTGAATTCTTGAAGTAACTCAACAATGTCTTACTCTGTTTCTTCAGTCATGCATGTTCCCTCAAGGTCACAGTCTCCATTGTCTCCTCATGAGGTAAATTTGTACCTAACTGGAAAAGGGGAGAAACATGAAGTGACCAAAATGGCAAACTGCTAATTTTCGAAAATGATTCTTCTACTTGGTATCATTCATGTCTTCTTCCTTTCAAAACCCCAAAACATTTAAAATTTTTCTAAACTTAAAATTAGAAAGTTGCTTCAAAATCAATCTATTCTTTTGGATTTATTAACCTTCTAAACACCAAACTAACCCCCAATTTCAAACAAATATTGTGTCTTATTCCTTAAATTCGTCATTGTTTTCCTTGAGTTCAAACCCCAAATTAGAGTTTTAGATAATCTTTTTCATCGAATTAAGGTAATATTCTAACTTTCTAAGGTTAAATGAAGAGTGTTTTTAATTCAAATCGAGTTTTAAAAGATTATATTTTGATTTGACGCTTTTAAAGTATGTTTGGATTCAAAATAGAAGATCTCAAAATATTGAGTAAACTTGTGGTTTCAAAGTGATTTTTGATTAATTCTAACCTAATTAGAAGGTATTTCACTTCATTTTGATAGTTCATAACCGAATTTTTAAGAATCAAGCATTTTCTCATTTTTCATGTTCTTGAAAGCTTCAATTTCTCGGAAATTTTAGGACCACTGATTTATTTGAAATTAAGGGCTTATATATGAAATTAAATGATATTTAGAATGTTTGAAATTGAAATTGAGGATTAGAAACAATATTATAATGTTGAAACTTCAATTTCGACAAAACTAGCTACTTTTCGCTAGTGAGAAAGGAAACGCTTGAATTGTATTTTCTTTGTTATTTGGTTGTGTTCAAGGATATTTTTGATGAGTTTGGAATATGTTTTTTATGTGTGTAAATTGTTAGATCAATCAACTACAGGCAAGTCTAAAGGCAAGGAAAAACTTGTTTGACCTTTTGACTTGTAAGCGGAAGCGTGAACAGTGAGTGTCCGATGTCGCTACTGGTCTGTGTTATTTGTAGCATTAATCGGGAGCTTAGGAATAACCTAAACCCCTATCATAAGTTTCAAGTGTAAGCATTATTTATACTTATTGCCTTATTGTGGAATTTTGCCAAATGTATGTCGAGTTGTGGAATGTGAGGTTATTATGACAGGTAATGTGTGCGAATATTTGGATGTGATAAACTGAATTTAATGCATATGTGGTATGATATGTAATGGATCAATGAGCATTATTGTGCCACATAAAGTGCAATTAAATGTGAATCCAAAAGCATACATTGTGTCCAAGTTTGTGATGTGAATTGATGAATATGAACAGAGATGATGTGTATTAAAACAATAATTAAAAAAGTGTAATTATGGATATTTTGGCCTTGTGATCTCTTTAAACCGTTGGATATAGTTGGCATGCCATAGGATTGTGAATACTCACCTTTTTATTTTGTGATTTGTACATTGAGGCCACGAGATAGGTTGGAGAGATAAGGGAATGTCAAGCTAAGCTTCATTCAACGGGACATATTGGTGTATTGGAGATTGTTTAGATTTATGCTACACTTATGGGACATGTTAGACTCTTCGAGTCATTGGTGTGATAGAGATCTGTTTACCCAATGTGTGGCGATAGAGTCCACTTTGATGTTTCAGAATATGAAGTTCTCAAATTAACATTAAATGATTTATATATGAAATATGTTGTATGTATATGCATGTGAGTACATAAGGTAAATGTTTGAGACAATGAAGCATGAAATGTTATTTTGATTTGATGTGAATATGGATGTGAATGTGCTCTAACTTCTCTTGCTTATGTATGATGCTGTGTATGGTTTGTGGTAATTTCAAACATTCACTAAGCTTATTTAAGCTCACACACTCCATAGAACAATTTTGTAGATAAGTAGCACTTTCGGTGTTAGTAGAGTGGCAAAGGAAGTGATCTTAGCAAGGCAATAACTTTCAAGAAGGTGTTTTTATAATCTTTGGACACTTTGAATAAAGGCAATGTGGGTTAGAGATACACTTTTAGTTATTATCGTTATTTTATTATTAGTTTGTGATTGGACTTTTGGATTTGTTGATATTGTTTTTGGACTTTGCTTATGGATATTTTGATGTTTGGATTTGAGTTTGATAATGCATATTGAGTATACTTTATTTAAGTATATGAATGTGGCATGAAAAATGGTTAGAAGATGTAAGAAGGTTGAGTTTAATTAGTCAATAATTATATATTGAGTAGGATTATTGTTTTAAAGCATGAAGACCATTTAAATTTTGAAATTTAGCATTCTGGGTAACAATATTCATACTCAGGACACAACTATCGATACCATGAGATTGAGACATTTTCAAAAATTAATAGAGACCCAAATTGGTATCAATATCCTATCATGATTATCAATACTCGTGAGAAAAATACTGATACCCTTGCCAAGGTATGGATAAAATGTTGTGAATCAAAATTTGGCATAGAGCTAAAAAGGTATTGATATTTATATTGGTATCGATACCTAACTTATTAAATATCAATATATGCTCTTTTAGTATCGATACCTACGTTGTTTTTCCAGATTATTAAAAATGAACATTAATTGCGGATAATTCTATTTCTATTGTTGTTTAAATGTTTAAATTGACCATGAAATTTTCTTTAAATGTTAATTTTAGTAGTAGTTGCTCTTATTTCAAATTGTGAATGCATGTGCACAAATTCTGATAGTTGTTGTGGCATCTTGTTACTTGGGTCCAGCGACCGAACCGGGTGAGGGATGTTACATGAAGTCTACATTGCTAAAGTCAATAGGACCAGAGGCCACTTGGGGCATGCAGAATTATGTTTGATCTCCATTCTGGTAGAGCTTCAATGAGATTCTTTTGTGTATTGTAACAACCCAAAACCCGACCTAGAAGTTTAGATTGAATTTCAGAAGTCACATTGACCATCGAAGTGATCGTAGGAAATTTTAGTTTAACAACCCAAAAAATATTACAGTATTAATAACATAACTTATAGTCTAAAATCGTTTACATAAAATCATATTTATAGAAAACACATTACTAACCAATTTAGAAAAAAATGTGACGTTTCCTAGACCTCCGCATACCGAGTCCAGCTTTAGAATACGTAAATGTTCCTGAAAGGGGAAAACACTAAAGGGGGTAAGCTTCACGAGCTCAGTGTAAGTTCAAAAGGTGACAAACAATGGACTTGTAGAAGAACCATCCAAATAGCAGTTCAACGACATAGTGTATTTATAGAGTTACATCGAAATAAAGGGTAAAATCAGAACCAACGTCATAGTTAACCACACCAAATCACACACAAAGTACTCAATAGTTAGACCCGTCAATGGTCAATACAGAAACCCTTATCATCACAATTCAAATTGTTATAACGATAACACCAAAATGCACGCAAGACCAGTCATAATGTTTATAACGAATAGATAGATTATAGACAAGGAACTCACATGTAGATGCGTATGAATGCAGTCAAATATCAAAACCCACCCATCCAACAAAAACACCACTGCGTCCCCTGATCACACCCCATAAGAGTTATTTAAGCTCATCCATCCAAACACACCACGTAGGACCTCGAAAGGCCCATCCAACCCTACACACCACATATGTGGACTAAGACACTCAGATAGAAATACGCAGCAAAGCTGACGTATATGTCATACAGTCCAATGCAATAAACCGCTGTACAAAGATATTACAGTTTAAACTGGCAGATCAGATAATAATAAGCAGCAAAGCTGACGTATATGCGGTACAGTTGGTAAACCGCTGTACAGATAGGTTGCAGTTTAACTGCCAAATCAGAATAGTCTTCCTTCTCTTCAAAACCAAAACCCCAAAAGTTTAATGGAAATGCATGTATGCAGACAGACGTACAGAAAAAATACAAAATTTCCAGATAGTCATTCGGACATAGAAACTCACATCCAGTCAACCAATTATAGAATTCCCGTGCAGTCACAAAATGCGCACCTCACACAACCACTCACACACCAATCACTCAAAACCAGAAATGCGTACATTCAGCTACCCGGATTTAGAATCAATTGCATAGTAACCTCAAGTAACAATCAAACAATCTGCTTAAATAAAGGTATATCTATATAACCAACATCAATCTAGGCCGAATCAAAGTCCCAATCACCCTTTCCAAGACTTAGCTAGGAGTCAGAACACACAAAATTTGACGAGGTCGAGCCACACGCCCATATGGAAGGACGCACGCCTGGGTGGAAGGAGGCACATTCCCGTGTGACATAAGGACATGGCCGTGTGATCCGGCCGTGTAACTGTCTATCTGTTTGTACTAAAATAGAGTGCATGGCAGACATGGCCGTGTGAAGGTCTCACATGCCCGTGTGGGATCCCAGATCCCCAAATTAGCTACACAGCCATGTAGTCAGGCCATGTGGCACCAAATCACTAAATCCCTAATTCCCAAACACATACGCCCGTGTGCCCAGGGGAAACGGTCATGTAAAAATCAACTAATGTCCCCAAATCAGCCAAACGACCATGTGGCCAGGCCGTGTGGCACCCAAATTAGCCCAGAAACCCTAATTCCCAATTGCAAACAACTGTGTGAACTGCTCGTGCGGGGGAACACGCCCATGTGGCCATCGTGTGGTCATCAAACCACACCGAAACTGGCCGAAATCTCATTTTTGAGACATCATAACAAACCCCAGCCATTAACCACTCTTTAAACAACAAAATCTTACAGAAATCCTCCAAATTCAACAAAAATTTCATGTCGAAAGTAAATAGGTCAGAACACACACAAAAGATGCCGAATTTCATAGTAATTTGGTACCAATACCCAGTTCAGTAGACACTCGAGATTATCAAATACAATAAAATTGAATTAACAAATAAAAAATAGAAGAGAAGAGGCTCAAAACCCACACCTGATTTGTGAGATAAACACCCGAATCGTTCGATTCGCTCCCCAAGCCAATTCAGAGACCCACCGGTCAACAACGTTGAACCCAAAATTAATTTAGGAACCAACAGAGGGAAAGAAAGAGAAGAAAATCTCTCAATTGAGAAAAAACCAAAAAGACAGATGGAGGAAATATCCAGGGAGAAAAAGAAGAGAACGTCCAAAATTTTTCCCAAAAATAAAAATAATCAAAATAAAAACAACCAATCAAAATAAAAAAAATTAAAGTTAAAAATTAATAACTTTCTTTAACTCAAAACAAATAGAAGGTGCAAAAATAATTCCCTACTAACACACTGGGAGACTCGAACCCGAGACCCTAGACTAAACTAACCCATAACAACCACCACACCAGCAGACTGATTCTCACACTAGAACGCAAAAGCAAACTCAAATGCCTGATCTAGCCACTGACCCTTCCTGCAAATCTCAAAACTTCTAACCCCAAAAATCGGGGCGTTATAGGTATCCTCTTGGTACTTTCTAAAGGTTTCCTAATGGGATTGGCGCAGCCTCTCCAACTCTGCCTTTGACTCTCTTATTTGGCCTTGAACTTCTCCTCTAAGACAAAATTTTCATTATTTAATTGGTTGATCTCATTTTTAAACTGATTATTTTTTGTCTGGACATACTCCTGCTCTTCAGAGTTGTGATCTTTGTAGACAACTTTGCGATCAAATTACTTGAATTTTGATATTTCTGGTGAAGTTCAACCAAATTGTCTTCACCAGATTTCACAAAATTTTCTAAATCTGCTATCTTGTTGTTGTAACGCCTACTAGCCTTCTGAGAGCCTCATTCCAAAGACCATGTTCGAGAGACATAATCTCTGAGATTTGATCCATGAGAGATAGAGGATCCTCCGAAGAATTTCATGTAAGGTAGGAAGAAAAAGCTTCCCTTAGTTGCAGAGGCAATAAGCTTAGTTATTATTGAAAATTGGAATTAAGAGATGTGGGGGACAACACTTACTTTATAAGATTAGGCAAAGAGAATTTGCTTCCTAATTCAGTAGGGGTAGCATATTGTACTTGATCGGGAAGTATAGTTGACTAGACTGGAGGGTTGTCCTCCATGGGATAATCTTATGATGAGGGATTAGAAACATGTCTAGGAGAGCCTGTTTGATAGGTAAAGCCTTTAGGCATTGGAGGAGTCTCAAGAAGGACAGGAACCGAGGATGTGTGAGTGATTGTAGCGATAGGCTCTTTGTTTGACTTATGCCTCACTAATGGAGGGCATTCACTGCTCCCATATTCTAGAGTACCCTCATTTGATCTAGTCGTTTTCTTTGTGATCTTTGTTGTTGTTTTACTTGGCGGAGCAGTAGTAGTCTTCTCCTTGCCTTGAGCTCCCTTAAGAATTGAAGAAATGTTCATATCTTGAGTATGAGAATGTGACGAAGATCCTGCACCATCAAAAAGAGAATTGGCTTGATCTGAAGTTATAATTTTCCAATTTCTTAATTGAAGATTACAATACGATAAAAGTACGATGGAGGCTCTCTGATGTTCCCCAATAATATGTGCGCCATGTAACACCCCTAGCCCATATCCGTCTCCGGATTAGGGCTACGGAGCATTACCGGAAGATAACATCATACAACGAACATTTATTTATCATAATCAAATCACAACATAAATCATAGAAATAATATCCAAACTCATGCATATAATCCCTTTTACGTGCCCTTGAGGCCTTAAGAAGACATTAGCAACGAATCAAGACTAAATCGAAAACATATGGGATTTTTCAGAAAAAGATATTTTTTTTCAAACTACAAGGGTCACACGACAGTGTAACACACACGGCTTAGAGACACGCTCGTGTCTCAGACCGTGTGAACATTCGAAGTAAGGACACACGGCTGTGTCCCAGCCTGTGTCCGTGTCAGTGTAACTCACTGACTTGGGTCACACGGCCAAGCCACACAACCATGTCCCAGGCCGTGTATCCTTCCAAATGGCCTCACACGCCCGTGTGCCAGGCCGTGTAACTTCCTGACTTGCAACCCTTAATAAGCTACAGGGGACACATGGTCGTGTCGCCTGACACACGGCTGAGACACATGCCCGTGTCTCTGGCAATGTGGACAAAAAATAGGCCATTTTCAAGCCATTTTTCTCACCCAAAAACTAGCCACTTGCTTAAACCAAATGTACCTATTTTCATGCATTCAAATGACACTTAATATATACATATACCAGCTAGAACATCATATAAAATAACCATTCAACCAATATGCCAAAATAGCATCTCAAACTCAACAATCAAATTTGATTAAACACCTACCAAATTCATTTATAATTCAAACCACCAATTGAACAATTTCAATTCCACATTTTCCATAATGTCCATATACCAATTACATGTGCAACAAATACCATTATGACCATTTCCACATATACCATTAATCTTAATAACTATACCAAATGCAAATTTACATTCAAGGCTACCAAAACTAACCATTAACACTTCAAGGCACTATCTATATCATACCAAAGCAACATCTCATAGAATACCTTAATGTTCATCCATTCAACTACCATCACTAAGTACTTAGATGCCAAAATCACAACTACTTTAAATACCATATATATACATGATATCATATCAACTATATCATTAACCAAAATAAAATATATACAAGCCACACATAATGGCTAATTTCATCAAAGAAAGACACCTATACATGCAATTATAACCATGACTCAAAATCATCAAAATCTATCGATATAGCCGATGGGTAGTGTGATGGATCTCTGACAAGCTTCCAAACCAAATGAGCTTTTGATTAACTAAAAACATAAGAGAAGTAAAACAAAGTAAACATATATTGCTTAGTAAGTTTGTAATTTATAAACAAAGCTTACCATTTCAATATATATAAGCTTAAAAGCAATTTATGAGATAATCCAACATAGCTTGGCACAACCTAAGCAACAACAACCTTTCAAGTTAGATAACCACATAACTTAGAAACTCATTGCAAAACACAATAGCTTTTAAGCACATAACTTATAAGCATTCATACTTTCATGAATACGGCGAAGCATATTTAAAGCATCATCATTTCATACCTGTTTCATACTTTCATAGCATTACTTATCGAAATATCTGTCGCTCCTTCCCTTTTGTATACCCGTTGAACCACTAGAATGATATAGGATATGCTGGAATCTCATACACTATGTGCTAACATATGGTCAAAACCTTTACTTTCTCTTATCTCATATAAATGCTCTCTCTCGAGCCATAGGTGGGTCTTCTCACACAAGCTATCAATCAGGACGTAGCTACGTGGTGCTTGTCAGACAAGCTGTCAAGTAACCGCAACAAATGCCAGAAACTTAGCCATCGGTAGGACATACAAGGCCAGCATCCAAAACACAGTAACCCCTAATGACATGTCATTTGTATCCTCTATATGCATAAGGTTCAAATGGAATCCAAAAGTCACTGAAACTTCGTTGGATTCTTTCGTAGAGACAAAATACCATAATATAACATAAAATCATGTAAATTGAGCATAATACAACTTTAATTAAATGTACGAACTTACCTCGAGCATAACCGAAGAAATAAGATCAACTAATCCAACACTTTTTCTTTTCCCCAATCTAAATCCGCACGTTGCTTTTCTTGATCTAAATAATCAAATTTAATTCATTCAAACTTCATTCTATTCAATTAAATCCAAAAATCATATTTTGGAAAAATTATGCTTTTGCCCCTAAAATTTTTAATTCATTACAATTTAGTCCTTAAGCTTATAAAATGAAATTTATGCAATTTGGTACCAACCCACTATAGTCGAATTTTATTTAGGCCCCTCACAAGCCCTACATTTCATTTATTTCACAATTTCACCATGAATAATTTTCTATTTTTCAATTTAATTCCTAATTAATACATTCTTCAAAAGTCCCTTTACAAAAGTTGTTCAACTATCATCAAACATTCATTTTCATCCATCAAACATAAAAAAAAACTAATATACATTCATGGTAAAACCCTAGACTTTTAATTGTTTTGGAAATTAGTCCTCGGGCTAGCTAGATTAAGTTACAACGACTTCAAAAACATAGAAATTATTAAAATCGAGACAAAAATGCAGTTACACACACACACACCAAGGTTGGTCGAATGCTTCAAGCCCTAGCTATGACTTCCTATTCTTTAATTTCAGTGGTGTTTCACAATAAGGAAGATGACTCCTTTATTTTCTTTTTGTTTCATTTCACTTAATAACTTAATTAGAAATTTAACCTTACTTTTAACCTTTAAAATTTCATAACTAAAGTCCATAATTGTCCACTAAATATGTTAATGGTATAATTATCATTTAAGACCACTCATATTTAAATTTCATAGTAATTTAACATCTTGTACTAATAGAACTCAAAATTTTCACCTTATGCAATTTAGCCCTTTTTTTTATCAAATTAAGCATGCAAATGATAAAATTTCTTAACGAAAGTTTTATACGATAATACTAACATGCTATAGACATGAAAATAATAATAAAATTAATATTTTGATGTTGGATTTGTCGTCCCAAAATCACTATTCTGATTTCACTGAAAATGGGCTGTTACAACTCTCCCCCTTAAAGGAATTTTTGTCCCCGAATGTCTTACCAAAAAAGAGGTTCGATTGTTGCTTTCTCATAGCTTCCTCAGGTTCAGAAGTGGACTCCTCAATACTGTGACCTTGCCAAAGAACCTTTACTAAATCTATGTTTTTATTTCTTAACTCTTTATTCTCTCAAGCCAATTTTTTGATCGGTTCTTCACTGTACGACATATCAGGCTGAATCTCAACATTCGTTGGTGATATAACATGTGAAGGGTTTGATCTTTACCATTGTAATATAGATACGTGAAACACGTTATGAATCTTTTCTAACTCTAACGGTAAAGCCAATCAATACACTACTGGTCTGATTCTTTCGATAATCTCATATTGCCCGATAAATTGAGGACTTAGCTTCCCTTTGCGATCGAAATGAAGCACTTTCTTCCAGGGAAATACTTTTAGAAATACTCTATACTTTCAAAAATACTCTATCGCAAATTTGAAATTCAATGTTTTTACATTTCAAATCTGCATACGATTTTTGTCGAGCTAAAGCTGCTATCAAACTGTTACGGATTATTTTCACTTTTTCTTTAGTCTCTTGAATCAAATCGACCCCATTAATCTTTTTCTCACTGAGCTCAGTCCAATATAAAGGAATTTGGCATTTACGACCATACAAAGCTTCGTACAGTTCCATCTTTATACTTGACTAATAATTGTTATTGTACGTGAACTCAACCAATGATAAATATTTCTCCTAGTTGCCTTCGAACTCTAATACACAACAACCTTCGAGTATTTGAATTACTCGCTTGGAATGACCATCTAACTGTGGACGACATGTAGTACTGAAATGCAACCGCGTACATAGAGCTTTTTGTAGCTTGCTCTAAAATCACAATGTAAACTGTGGATCTCTATCTGAAATAATACAAACTGACATCCCATGCAATCTGACAATCTCAAAAACATATAACTCAGCTAGTCTCTCAAGAGAAAAATCTATACGTACTAGAATAAAATGTACAGACTTCGTCAGGTGATCTACGATAACCCAAATTGCATCTTTCTTTCTTGGAGACAAAGGTAGACCTGATACAAAGTCCATCGTAATTCGCTCTCATTTTTGTTCCGGTGTCATCACTGGCTATAACAAACCAGAAGGTACCTGATGTTTAACTTTAATTAGCTGACATACTAAACATCTTGATATGAAATCTAAAATCTCTCACTTCATAACTGACCACCAGTACATCTTTTTTCAGATCATTGTACATTTTAATGCTACCAAGATTAACAGACAAACTACCAGGATGAGCTTCATGTAGAATCTTTCAAAATAACTCTAAATTCCTTGTTACACAAACTCTGTCTCTATAAAATAAACAATCATTAGACCTAATATGACTATCTGAATCAGGAGTTGACTCACACAATTTCCGTTGAGCTAATAACTCATCATCGAATTTTTGAGCCTCATAAATCTGTCGCAAAAACATCAATCTAGCTTTTAATTAAGCTAAAATAAAACCATCAACAGACATCCTATTCAACGCTTACAAAGCATATAGAGACTTTCTACTTAGAGCATCTGCAACTACATTCGCTTTACCCGAATGGTAATCAACAATCAAATCGTAGCCTTTCAATAAATCGAGTCATCTATGCTACCTTAGATTCAAATCTTTCTACGAAATTAAATACTTTAAACTCTTATGATTGGTAAAAATATGACATTTTATTCCGTATAAATGATGTCGTCAAATCTTTAACGCAAACACAATAACTACCAGTTCCAAATCATGCATCGGATAATTCTTTTCATGCGGCTTTAATTGTCTGGAAGCATAAGCTATCATCATGCCTTCTTGTATCAAAACACAACCTAAACCATTTAAAGATGCATCGCTGAAAATCACAAATTCTTTGCCCGATTCAAGCTAAACTAGAACTGGTGCCTCGGTCAATAGTGCTTTCAACTGATTAAAACTTTATTAGCAGACCTCTCGAACTTCATATCTTTTTGTAGAAGTCTCGTCACCGGTGTAGCAATCATAGAGAATCCCTTAACAAATAATCAGTAATAACTAGTTAATCCCAAAAAACTTCTAATTTCAGATACATTTCTTGAAGTTTTTCAGTCAATATCTATTGAAATTTTACTCGGATCAAATCTAATGCCTCCGGCTAATACGATATGTCCTAGAAAACCAGCTTCCTTAAGCCAAAATTCACACTTGTTAAATTTGGAAAATAATTTATTTTCACATAGGGTCTACAATACAATTCTCGAATGCTCGACATGCTTAGACTCATCTCGGGAGTAAATCAAAATATCATCAATAAAAGCCACAACAAAATGGTCTAGATATGGTCTGAAGATTCTAGTCATCAAATCAATAAATAATACATGTGCATTAGTTAAACCACTCGTGGTGTGTAGCGGATAGTATGGGTAGGAACCTTTTTGCATTGCATCATGTGTACGACATATTCGAATGCTATTGATTTATGCTATGTATTGTATTTTGTTGTACTAAATGGTGATTGTTACTCGAATGAATGATGTCCCATGCTCATACACCGTTTGACATCAATTTGATAATGGCTATATAATGATATGAAATTCCAATGATGGTTTTGTGTTCTTCTGTTAATGCTAATATGTCTCAATGTATTCGATATTTATATTTTTGTCCGTTTAAATAATTGTTCAACTCACACTTAGCTTTTCATAAGCTCACCCCCAATAGTGTTTAACTTTTCAGGTAATCCTCAAAATTAGGACTGGACTTGGCATTCGGATAATCACCTTGGACCTCGGACTATTTTTAATAAGTATTAATCAGTTTCTATTGGTTTTGGTTTGTAATTTTTAATGACTTTTGGTCAGTGGGTTGCTAACTTTTCTTCTGGGATTTTTGAATGCATGGATTGCTCAAGCATAATAACCAAATAATGCATGATATTAGACTGAAGTAAAATTTGATATTGTTCCCTAGTTTTCGCTGCATTGCAAAGGAACCATTTTTGAAAAACAAATCGATAAGGCAACTAAATTTCCAAAATGACTTAAAAAATAGTTTTTCCGTTGCATTAGTTTAACATTAAGTTTTTTTTTAAAAGAAGAGTGACAAGAAAATGAATTTTTTGAAACAAATCTATCAACAAAAACATGAATCCTAAGTATACACGACCTAATGAATGAAAGTTTTTAAGCTAACTCAAAGTACAACTATTGTTTTCTCTGAAATGAGTTTATTTAAGGTCTTCAAAAGTAACGTAAGTTAGCTTAGCCATTTCGGTGGCTAATGTAGCCTTCTCAATCTAGCTATAACGTCTAGGCCGGGTTTGGAAGGTTACACGATAAGTTTGAGTTTACTAAGTATTGATTGCTTACGACCATTGTATTTCATTCTCTATAGGTCATCAGAAGTCAAGGTCAGTTGGAAGTTCAAGTTGGAGCGCACACAATCCATTTTTTGACACAGTAGAATTTTAATCATTTTAGTTTAGTTATAAATGGCATGTACTAGGAGCTTAAAGATCATATGTAAATAACTATGTTGTGTTATGTTTTGTTTTACAAATATGGTAAATGTGCTTATTAATAGGTACTTTTAGTTTGGTATGCTTAAGTGTATATAACAGATGTGATTCATTTTCGTGAAAGTTTGGTTTTGAGTGTGGTTTGAGATATGGTAAAATGGGTGTGAATGAAATGAATGAATTGGTATGTTTAGCGTGTTTAAAAGGTTAGAAATTATGATCATTGAATGTGAATTTAGTATGGTGTTTGCTTTTCGGTGCCAATGAGGGCATATTGGTTAGGCACTTTGGTTGAATATTTTTGGTATGTTTTATTCATGTTTGAATGTGTTTTTGGTACAGGATTTCACACATGGTATCATCTTGTTACACAACTTGACGACACGGTCATGTGACCTTGAGATACACAGCATCAGGTTGTTACACGGTTTGGCTACACAACCATGTTTTTAAGCCACACGGTCTGGGCTTTGTCACACAGCCATTTGACACTTGTTTTTAGATTTTTCCTCAATTTTCTATTTTATTTCAAATTAGTCCCTAGTTATTTCCAAACTGATTTTAGAGCTATGTAAGTTGGATTTAAGGTCTGTATTCGTATATATTCTATAGATGTTAATTCGTTATGAATATTTGATATTTAAATTTAATTTTGAATAGTGTTACACTATTATTGAATTCGTTAAATATCATAATACTTTGTAACCCTAATCTGGTGACGGAGGCGGGTTAGGGGTGTTACAAAGATTCCATGGCCATGACACCATATCGTGTAAGACCATAGCTGGGATATGACATCATATGGAAAAGAACTAAAGGAAGGTGATTACCCAAAAGGGGGTTCTTTGTGTGACCTAGGACGATAAAGGGCAAACCTTACGAAATGTGACTTTAGGCGAATCCCTATCATGAACATGCCAAAAAAAGGAGGCCTTTGTAGAAATCTATGAAAAGAAAGCCTTTGTGGCATTCGATGAATGGAATGCCTTTGTGGCACAGTCTAAAGAGTGATCCTTGTGACAACCATATGAAGGAGATGCCACTGTGGCAGACCCTGAGAGAAGGAAATGGTATTCATGGTGAACTCTGAATGAACGATAGTTGTAATAAACTCAGAAGGAAAAGCCCTTGTGGCATATCATGTTACACCTTCGATGATATATTCTAATGAGCTTCCTTTGTGCCGAGCTTCGTATGAAATGTTATGGCGTATCCTGTATAGTCTTAAGACAAGAACAGAGAAACTGGAATGCACTAGAGCATATGGTGAGTTCAAAGTATGGGTCAAGTAAAATTAAAGAAAAAACTTGTGTAAAGGCTACGTCTAATCATTTGATGAAGAACATCTATCAGTGAACAGTAAGAAGAAAGTGTAGTTGAGGAAAGAGAAGGTAAGGAAAGCAAATTCAAACATTGTTTTGTGAAGAGCACTGAGTAAGGGGATCATGATTAAGATGAGTATGAAAGGAAGAAGTTCTGAAATGACGAAACCACTGATGAAACAGTGCTAAGGCAAATTGACCATGATATAGTAGATAGAAGGAATGATTATGTTTCATTAATGGTAAACTGTTCCTGGTGACAAACAGTTGAAGATTTTAAGAAAAGGAACTGATGATGATGGACTATCCGCCCGTTTATGGAAATCAATGGCTAGGGTATAAAATGATTATTTCTCACTAAGTTCTCATGAACTTACATGGATTGTGTTTTCTATTTTAGGTTGAATGTGTGGTTGTGCCTTGGGAAAACGATGCTAAGACTACACCCAAGGAGTAACGTATTAGATTATTATACATACAAAGCAAGTTTTGATAGCGTGATTGAGTATGTTTGGCACATAGAAACCCTTAGATCAGGATAACTATGTTAGACTAGGACATCATTTTAGTAATACTTGTAATCAAATTCCCTATGCATTATGACCGAAATTATTCAATGTTAATTCTTATGTATTGCATTATGAAGTCTTGTAATTAAGTAGTTCAAAACAATTGTAATTTTTGCTAGTAGAGTTAAGTTACACCTGTATTAGAGTGATAACACCCAAGACTCAGATCCAGTTTATTGGATTAGGTTTTGGGGTGTTACAAAGATCTTTTCTAAAAAGAGTAGTAAATTATGGGTAACTACAATAAAAAAAACTCCCAAATAGAACAGTTTAGTGTACTCTAGTTCTTAAACAAAATTATCATAAAATTTTCAATGTAATATAAGCATTTCACATTTACAAGTTCATAATTAGTATCATTCCTTACTCCAAAGTAGATATTGGTATAGGCGGTCTAAGAACAGTAACAATAAATTAAAATATTAAATAAATATTAATTAATACAAAAGGAAAATTAGAATAGAACTTTGAATAAACTTATAAAATATTTTTTCTCTCAGTAAAACCCACCAAAACTCAACACCAAAAAACCTATACAGTTATTTCCATATGGCTTGCATTTAATTCAAAAATAATCAATTATGGTAATATTTTATCAACTAAGTAAACATGCCTTATTGCACAAATTCTAAAAATCAAAATCTGTATTCATTTTGTTCCACAAGCAAAGCTACCATTTAATAGAAGTACAAGTAATAGTTGAATTTGGACTATTACCTTTTTGCATTTGCAATGGATCAAAACGGGATGATTTCTCACATCTACAAACAAGATGATAAAAACATGTTAGATATCCATGAAGTTAAAACATACTGGTAAAAAGAACTTGAGATTCATGAATATAAAAAGGACTTGGAACTCTAAGCATAATAATGATTAATACAGTTGCATTACTGATCTTTAGATTGACAAAGAGTAGAAGTTACAAAAAGAGAATCATAAGGTTTATAGCTTTATGTATTTCGTACGATGGTTTGAATATAAAGGATGAACTTATTCTATGTTTATCTTAGTAAGGTATAGACAAGAAAAATATTAGCATCACTTTGGATAATGATTATTATAATGATGTTATGGTTTCTTGTCTTAAAAATTGTTATCGTGTGAATCGAGCTCTTCTGTGTGATGATGTTTTTTTCTTCAAGTTATAAGTTGTGCACATATATTAATCTTATAGTTAAAGCTGATTTGGCACTTGTTGATTATGTTGTTGGTAAGGTTAAAAGTTGAATTAAGTATATCAAAAAGTGGGGAATTCGTAGGAAATTTTTTTATAATGTGACTGAAAAAAGTTTTCATTTGAATGTGGCTGAGAAGTTACATCAAGATGTGTATTTAGGATGGAATTCTAGTTATTTTATGCTTGAATCTGCTCTTTACTATAAAGATGTGTTAGATTATTGGGGCCAGGGATAAAGATTATCTAATATTTGCACTTTCTGATGAAGAGTGGAGAAATGTTGTTATTTTTTGCAAATTTTTTAAATTATTTTATGATGTGACATGTGTTTTTTCTCGTTTTAATTATCCAACAACTAAATTTTATTTTAGAGGGGTTTGGAAGGCTCACAAGGTCTTGTTGATACAATTAAAGGTTCTCATGTTGGATCTAGTTCCCTAAGCATAGTATATTCGTTTGTAAATATATAATTTTTCTAACAGACTGGTTAATAAAATAATTCATGGATTAGATTAATATACTTTGTATAATGTCCTCATGTGGTTTTTCCATGAAAAGAAAAATAGAAGCAAATATTGGCTCACTGATTGTCTAATGTTTAAACTAATACTAAGCGCTATTATGTGGTTTAATCGTAATACAATAAGACAACTTATATTAGTAGACAACCTAAACATGTCCTGATTGTAATAAAAAATGTGCAAACTAATTGAAAGATTAATATGTCATCTATCAATGCCAATTGGGGAGATGCCTTGTCTTGGGCATCGGAGCTAATAGCTCCCAGAAGATAGAGGCATAGATGTGACTAACTAGGCCTACAGTACATTAGACTGGACCCAAGAAGAATAGATCCTGAATTCATTTATGAATTTTTTCACTCGTGATGTTCATAGTGTGGCATGCATTAACCCTAAGTGGATGACAAGTTATGTATGCATGACTCGTATACTTTGATGTAAGTAAAAGCTTGAGTATATGAATTTTGCATTGGGTATACGACTTCTATAGTATGTAGCATAATTCAAAATAGTGGAATTCATAGCCTAGGACTCAGATAAATGATATCTTCTAATTGGCTTTACGTGATAGATGAATATTAAACATGGTCATGGGTTGTTCATCTTTGTGATGAATGGCTTGATTGCTATTTGATAGTAATTGACTTTTCATGAAGGAAGATGTAATGGTTACCATGAGATAAAATAGGATCATATTCGGAGAACGAATTTATCCTAAAGAGATTAAAGATGTTCGATGGGAGCAAAACACTTATGACAATGCCAATGGACGAGCATTGATCTAGTTGCTTTTGTAATGATAAGTCAATAGGGAGAGCTCAGTCATGATACTATAGTGGAATAACTTCATGGCTAAATAAGTTTATAATTAATAGGCGAAAATCTGGAACTTAATTATAAATCATTTGAGCCCTAATCACATATGTTCATTCGATCCCTCCGCTATCTTCTTAAAACTAGAAATTAATTGCATTTTGAATCAAATGAACATAAATGGATAAAAACGGTAAAGCTGGAAAAATGAGAAACACTTGAAAATGAATGTGGTTTTCTTACTAAATGGAAATGACCGAGAAAATTAATTTATGGTTTTTGGAATTATTAATTAATTAATTGAAGTTCGAAAATGGAAATAAATTAATTGATCATAATGAATACGTTGTAAGTAGAAATATTAAATATATTTTCTCATAAACTCTTTTAGAGTAGAGTCGTTGTGATTTTAATGAAATTAGAACCGGGTTGAGAAAATTATTTAATTGGGAAATTTATTTATTTATTTATTTAAATTAACTTGTGATGTTTATTTTGGAAAAAAATATATTGGGTTGGATTGATTTATAAAGTACTGGGTTAAAAGTCCAAGAAGTACTTATAATTGGACCCGATACGGGAGAGGCCCAAAAGTCCCTCATGCTATTACATGGGACGAAAAGCCCTAGCTAGGGTTGCTCCCCTCTCTCTCTTACTTAGATTAGGATTGTGTTTTTCTATTGAATTAGACTTCTACTAACTCAACAAGGGTTTCACTTCTTCTCCCTATAAATAGATGGCACTAGTTGGGCTAGATACAAAAATTTTGAGATATTGTTATTCTACTCGAAAATAGTGAGAATTTATTTTCTAAGTATAAATTATACTTTTAGGAATAACAATTCTGTCATTTTCTAGATCCAATAGTAGGGAAATTGTCATCGATTAAATTGTGGTTAACTCAACAATTTAGCATGAACGAACTGGAAAAAGATAATTTTGTTCTAAGAATTCAAATCCTAAGGGACCAAAAAAAATAAAGTGATAGCATTATCCCAAGCTTCATACAGAGACAAGTTATTGGAACGTTATGCAATGACCAATTCAAAGAAGGAAAATCAACCTTCTGTATCGAGATTTCATCTTTCTTTAGATGACTGTTCTAAGACAATAGAAGAAAGTGAAAACTTGAGAATGATTCATTATGTTTCTACAGTAGGAAGTCTCATGTATGTTACTTTATGCACATGTCAAGGTATCTATTTCGCAATGGGTTCAGTGAGTCGATATCAGGAAAATCTAGGACTAAGACACTGGCAAGCAGTTAAGCATATACTCAAGTATTTACGGAGAACGAGGGATTATATGCTTGTGTATTCTAGAGATGATCTTACTCTTATTGGATATACTGATTCTGACTTTCAAACGTGTTAAGATTTGAGGAAATTGACATCGAGCTATGTTTTTGTCCTAGGTAATGGGTCCATTGTATGGAGAAGTGTAAACCATAGTTGTACTGCTGACTCTACTATGGAGGTCGAATATGTGGCTGCTTCTGAGGCTACAAAAGAAGCAATATGGCTTAAAAAGTTCCTTAGGGATCTTGAAAATGTTCTTATTATTGGAAAAGCTATCACATTGTGACAACTATGCGACAATAGCTAACACCAAGGAAACCAAAAACCACAATAGGACAAACATATTAATAGAAAGTATTATATAATAAGGGAGGTTGTTGTAGACGGAATCGTGGGTGTAGTCAAAGTTGCATCAGAGGAAAACCATGTTGACCCGTAAACTCTATGAGCTAGGAGTTTTGAGAAACACATGGAGAGCATAGGAATGCACAATATGACTCATCTACTTCACTAGGGGAAATGGGAAACTATTGGATCTGGCACCCTAAGTGTAGTATATTCGTTTGTAAACTTGAAATTTTTTCAAACATATTGGTTAATAAAATAATTCATGGATTATGTTAATATACTTTGTGTAATGTTCTCATGTGGCCTTTGCATGTAAAGAAAAATAGAATCAAATATTAGCTCACTAGTTATCTAATGTTTAAGCTGTCGAAACCGTTTTTTTTTGAAAACAAAATTTTAGTTGTCGACTTTAAAAATGAAAATTGGAGTCGCCACTGATCCCTGATTGAGGTGTGATCGGCTCACCTTAAAAATAATTTTGGTCTGTGAAATTTGAAAAAATAGGTTCGGGGGTCAATTACGCATGAGGAAGGGTTAGCACCCTCGCAACGCCCAAAATTGGTACCAAATTGATTATTCAATGTCTTGTTATCGAAAGTTTGAAAAGATTTCAAAAGAGAATTTTTAACTCGCAAACGAATCAAAATAAAATATTCTTATTTTAAAGAAATAAAACATCACACCCAGTAAGTTAGGGCACAATATTTTTAAATCTTCAAAATACCGAATATTGCCTTTTGTTTTTGAAATTCTTATTTCGAGATAATAAAATGTCATGACCAGTAAGTTAGGACCCAACATTTTTAAATTCCCGAGAATAAGCTTTATTTGAAATTTGTGAATTTATTGCAAAACAAATACTTGGCTTTCTAAATTCATCGAAAAATAATCGCAATCCAGTAAGTTAGGACACGATCTTTCTCGAGAATCATGAATGCCAAATATTTTGGAAATTTATAAAATATGATGATTTCAATGCTTTGACGCAACCAAAATATATTTCCCAAAGAGTATGTTGAAAAGTTAATGTAGAATATGAAATAAATATATATGTATATGTATTTACTGAATATATATATACAAACACAATATACAAGTAAATTTGAAAATATGCATGCGTATGTTTAACACACGTATACAAGTATACATATGTAAAAACATATATGGCAAAAACTTATGATAATCTCCAAAAATATGGATGTATATTTCATAAAAAATATGTATATGTACAAAAATAAGGAGAATGCATATGTATTGTAAAATATAAGTGTACATACATATATATACTTATTTATAAAAACTATGAAAACAAAAAAAGAAAAAAATATACAAAGATGTGAATTATGCACGTATTAAAATATGTATATATATACGTACATATATGAATGCAAAAACTATAAGAATAAACTAATATAAAAAACAGATATAAAAGTATGTGGACATGTAATTATTTACAAAATAAAAGAAATGTATAAGTATATATATATAATATATAAAAATTAAAAAGATAAAATATATATATATAAACGTATGTAAAATGCATGCATTTATAAAAGTTTAAGAATATATATATTATATAAAGAAATATGTATATATACTATATATAAAAAATGCGTGTATAAATATAAAAATAGTAATAAATGATAATAGATAATATGATAATAATTTTAAAAATAAAAATTTAAAAAGAAACAAATTGCAAAAAAACAAAATAATCAAAAAAAATGAAATTAAAATAGAACGGGGACCAATTTGCAACACACACATTATATGAGGGTGCCCAAATGGAAATAATCCCCTCCACGAAGAGGTGCGCAGTAATGAGGACCGATTTGAAACAAAATAAAATGTGTGGCTAAATTTAAAAAGAAAAAAATGATTTAAGCACTCTTTTAAAAACCGAGGGACTAATTGTGCAAATGGACCATTTAAGGTCAGGACGCGCGGACCCTGCCTGCGGGTCGGGTCAACGCCCGGATCTGCTCCCCAAAAACGGCGTCGTTTCGCTAACAGTACTTAAAACAATTTAAAAAAAACAGCATGTTGGCAGTAGAAAGAAAAATAAATAAATAAAACAGATACCCTCTGCTAGGGTTTTCAACCCCCAGCCTCCATTGCCGCCGTTCTCAGGCGAACCGTTCCTCGGCGTTCAGCCAGGCTCCAATTTGAGCGAGGCGACCGTGGTTTCGATGGGGAGTCTTCGAAGGTATTACTCCTCTCCCTTTTTTTTATTTTTGTTTATCAAATAAAATAAAAAATATATAATATAATATATAATATATAATAATAAAAAACTCGATTCACCTTAAAAAAATCCTTTGTATTCTCTGTATTTTCTTTCTATTTCTGTGTTTCTTTACACCGAAAAAATCCCCTCATTACAGATTTCAAATGACTTTTTATAGCCCGAAAAGAAAAAGAAAAACAATAAAATCAATATCTGTTATTGATATTCTTTGCTGTTTTTTCTCTTTCGGATTCTTTGAGTCCGTTTTTTGCAGGTGTCGTGGGGAGCAAACGTGGAGGAGTCGGCCCCGAGACGTGCGGCAGTTGGAGGCTTGCTGGCGGTGTTGGGCAGACATGCGGCTGATACTAGGGTTTCTTTGGGCTAAGGTTAACTTGGGTTTTGGGTTATTAATTGGGCCTAGGTTTAGTTTATTGGGTTTGGGCCCGGGCATATTTGGGCTTGTACATAAACTAATACTAAGCGGTATTACATGGTCCGATCGTAATATGGAAAGACAACTTATATCAGTAGACGAACTTAAACATGTCCCTAGTCTAAGCAAAAATAAGCAAACTGATTAAAAGACTAATATGTTGTATATCAAGTCAAATTGGGAAGATGCCTTGTCTTGGGCATCAAAGCGAATGACTCCTATAAGATTAAGACATAGATGTGATTGATTGAACTAATAGTACATCAAACTAGACCCAAGATGTAACGCCCCGAAATTCTTATTTTTGTTATAATGAAAATGTGACACAATTGTGTATCGGCATTTGTGGTTAAGTACTCTGGGTGAGTCTGGGAGGTCTTGAGTTCAAGCCCTGACTTTGGAAAATTCTAGTATTTTTCTGACTTAACCTCTATTTCTGGCTAGTAGGCTTTTAATTAAAAGTTTGTAAGTACTTACCAAAATGAGCCTGTTGGTCTGGTGGTTAAGGAGAGTATTGGTTGGAAGAGGGTCAAGAGTTTGAATCCTTGCATGAGTGTAAGGACAAATATATTTTTTATTTGCTCGTCAGTTGGAGAGTTTGAGTTGCATTGGAAATCTGAGTAGTGGGAGTTTGGTAGAGAGAATTTAGGGGAGTGGATTTTGGGGTTATCAGATTTTTTGAGCATTATCGTTTCCTTTTTGTAAAATTTTGATTTACTCCCAACCTTTCTGACGCCATCTCTCTCCCTTTCTTCTTCACCTTTTGTTATTCTGTTGTCAAACCCGAATTTTTTTTCTTTCCATTATTCTTTCTGTTTCCGTCTCCTTTGTTGGCTACCACACCTTCGTTCCGTTGGGTCAATTTTCGTCGCACGTTCTGGTAAGTAGAGTTTTTTCTCTCTTTAACTTACGATTTTTTTTCCAACTTTGATTCAGGGGTTTTTGGCATTTGGCAGCAGCAACTCGCATGGATTAGGGGTCTTATCGTGCTATTGCGTAACCAACTGTTTTGAGGTGTTGGGGTAAGCTTTTCATCGCTTAAGGGATGCGTTTCTCATTTCAGATTTAGTTTTAGTTCGATCGATTAAGTGATAAATTGAGTGTAATTGGTCAATTATAGGTTCTGGAGTGCTCGGGGATAGTTGTAGCATCAATCGATATCAGGTGTGTACCCGAAACACAAAAATAAGGGATTCGGCGAAAAACCGATATTACTTGTTGTTTGGACATTGACAGTAGGCTATTTTAAAAAAATCACCATAAATCATGAGAATCGAGTTAGAGGGTGAAAAAAATATAGGATTAAAGATATTTGAGTCTAGTTTCTCATAGAGAAACAAAGTAAGAAAAAGAATTTTATATTATGAGATAATGGAATTTCTGTGAGACAGGGTTAGAATGATTTCAGAATCCCCTATTCCGACTTCCAAAAATTATTAAAAATTGTATAAAAATAATTATGGTTTATATTTTATATTTTTAAAATCTTGAATGAGTCTATTTTCAAGATATACAAACGAGAACATCATCCAAAATCTGTACAAGAAGATAATTAATTTTTAGTGAAAAAAGGTTGAAACTGCCAGATAGCAGAGTAGGGGGAAATTTTAAAGAATAAACTGTACTTACTGGATAAACCAAAAATTCTAAAAATTTTATGGTAAGAAGATATGTGAGTCTAGTTTCAGGGGAAATTTGCGGACCTTTATTTGAAAGAACCATGGCTTGAGTTGAATAGTAAAATAGATTTATTGAATTATTGGAGCAAAAGTTCGATTCGATATCATGAGATTTCATTATTAGCTCATGATCTTTTCACAATACCAATATCGATTGTAGCTTTTGAGTTTGCTTTTAGCATAGGGAAGAAAGTTATCACACTTTTGAAGAGTTCACTTAAACAAAAAACAATTCAAGTCGTTGCTTGCTTTGATTGTTGGATGCAAGCTACAGGATTTTCAATGAATAATTATTATTCTTGTTTTATTGTTATAATTTTATATCATTTCATCAATTTGATTATCTAATTATTTATTCTTATTTCATATTAGGAATGGATTGAGCGAATGATGAGGGCGATGATTCTTCGAATGCTTTCTAGGTTACCTTCCTAATTGTTGACAATTTAATTTAGTTTACGATTTATATTTTATTATAAAATTAAATATGTTGTTTTTGGTGCTATATATATTTGTTGTTTATAGCTTGTTATATATAGTTGTTATTTTTAGTATTTTTCACTGTTATTTTCTATTTATTTAATTTTGTTTCATTGCCCTTTTTTATGTCGTCTCGTTGCGATTTTGTTGTTATTTCGCTATTAGATTGTTACTATTTTGTTGTTATTATTTAAATATTGTATAACTCTTGTTTTATTGTTAATTTTGTTACTACTTTAGAGGCATTTGCTTGCTAACTTGCAATTATCTTAATGTTATTTAAGTATAAAGACTTTTTTAATATATTTTCAATTTGTTGGGAAACATTTATGTAAAAAAATTTAATGCAAGCGGGATCGGCCCGAGCCATGATCATGTTTACCAGAGAGTGATCAAAGATTATTTTAATTGATGATAAGATAATATAATATTATGATTTTGTAATTTTTAAAGTTGTTTATACTGTGGGACATACTCTTAAAACAAATTTTTTTATCTATTTGTTATTTGTTTGATGTAGGTGAAAAATATTTTGTGGGTTTGTTTTGAAATAAAAGTAAAATTCCATCAATTATCTTTTATCTCTATTACTAAATAAATTTATTAATTTAGTTTAAACATTTTCATAATTGTCATGAACTATTATTATGATTGTTGCATGTTACTTTACCTTTTTTTCAAATTAATATTATAGTTTACTATACGTAACAATAATTTAAAATAAATTATTTAAAAATTAATTAAAATTAAATGCACAAAATCACTTGCAATACATGTGACATTAGAAACTAATCTATATTAAAAGAGACATATAATTAGACACGACTATAAATATTATACAACAAATTGAATATTGACCATATACATGGAAAGACATTAATATTTAAAAAATCCACATAAGATATAAACTAAATTTAAAACTATTAAGGAAAAGGACTAAATCAAGAAAAGATTAAAATTGTGAATTAATGATGGAATTAAAAGAAAATTTAAAGCTAAGGGGCCTAAATGGAAAATATCCACAATTACAAAATATCATCTTCCATCCATATGTGAATGATAGAATTTGGGAGATGGAATCTTAGCTGAATTGCCATAGGTATTATTGTCAATGTAAGAGGATGTAGGTTTGAGTGCACTGAAGTGCATTATCCTCCTATTTATGAGTTGAAAAGGAGCTATGGGTAGTTCTAGATATTGTGTCAAAAAGAGAAAATATGATAAGAACTTATAATTAGATTGTTAAAAAAAAATTTGACCATTGATTATAAATTTTCCCTACAGAAGGCAAAATGTCGTATAGTGATTGTGCAACTTAAAAGCGCTTCTTTTTCAGTTTTTTTAATGATTTGATTTGTATTTAGGGGTAAAGTCCCGTACTTTGTGTGATTTTCCACTTTTACTGTGATATATAATAGGCATATTTTTTTTGGCCTTCCAACTTTAGAAAAAATTATTTTAGCCCTCTATTTAATTATTTTCCTCTTTTAGTCCTTAAACTTATATTTTTTGTTAAATCATCCTAAAATGGATGGAAAATATAATGTTTGTTAATTTTGCTAACGTCGTATACAAGTGAATTACCACGTAGATGACACATCAGCATTTAATTATTTTTAAAATATATTTTTTATAACTTTAATGATTTTTAATTTAAAAATTAGTTTTATAATTTTTAAATTTTATAAAATTAATTAAATGTTGGTGTACCATCTATGTGACAATTCACATGTATGCAACATCAAAGTTGAAATCGTTAATTTTTTCTTTAATTTTAAGGTGATTGGATAAAACACAAATTTAAAGATTATAAAGAGAAAATAATTAAATAGATAGTTAAAATAATTTTCTTTTATAATCATTATGCGTATATAACAAACTATAATGAATGCAGGAAGTCCCACGAGATATTTTATTAATAAATTGTAATCATAACTATATATAAATATATGTTACATTTTGGGTTTATTATATTTTTCAAGCTAATTTATTGTTATTATAAATTACTTTAAAGATAATTCAATAATAAATATCATTAATTTTTTATATTCACTTAGACTTTTGAAATTCATTAAATTAAACAAAAATTTGCATCTTAATCAACTAAACCAAAATAAAAATTAGCATTAATTTTTGAGAGGATCAACTTACGGTATAAAAAGTAAAGTAATTTTATACACTTTTATAATTATTTATATGATTAATATTTTAATGATACAACTGTTATATTTCATAGTCTATTCATGTAGATCACGCATGTCAAATTTGATATAAATTTAAAATTTTTAACCCTTTGTCTTTTGTAAAAAAATTCAACTGTCGAAAATATATTAATATATAGATTATTTTAGATCGATATGATAGAGATATTGGATTGATTCGAAAATTTACATGCATGACAAGTATAATTATATTAATAAATTCAATAGTTGGATCATTAAAATATTAATCATATAAATAATTACGAAGGTGTGTAAAACTAATTTACTTTTACAATTTATATAAATGGATCTCCTTCCTATTTTTGGTATAAATAATATATCCTCTATGTCCATTTTATAGTTTAGAAGACTAATTCTTTTGGAGATTTGTGGTTGTTGCTTTCAACAATATCATTTCTAAGGTTCAATTTATGTTCTCTCTTGAGAATGCAATGTATCTTACCACTATAACTAATATTTACCGATAAAAAATGAACATTATTAATAATATGTTAAATACCCTAAAAGATATTTTTGTTATCAGTAATAAAATATTACTTTTACCAAACAACCATTAAGAATGTAGATGTTTAAATTACGTTAAAAAAATAAAAAAAATTACAATAAAGTAAAAAAGGATAAATTTCATTCAAGGTCACTAAATTATTAGTAAGCTTATTTTTTGGTCACTCCACTTCAAAAAATTATAAAAGAGCCACCAAACTATTCGATAGTTTTAATTTAAGTCACTGAACTATTCGAAAATTTTTATTTAATCACTTATTTGTTAATTTTTTAAAAAATAAAAAGCCTGACTAGCAAACTTGAAGCGGCAATTCGACAATCATTATGGTGGATTAGTACCCATTGACGAGTTGAAAAATATATCTTATGTTTGGATTTTGGTTCAAGGATTTGTGATATTCAAAACTATTTTATGGAAAAAAAAACCAAATTGTAGAAGAGAAATGAGAATGAGAGCTTTCAATTGGTGCAAGTAATATAAACAAAGAAGACCATACAATAGCGATTTTTATAACTCAATGACTTAAATAAAAATTTTAAATAATTTAATAATTATTTTGTAATTTTTTATAATTGAATAACTAAACGTAAATTTAGTAATAGTTTATTGACTTTAGGTGTAATTTAACGAAAAGAAAATCAAGAGCTATGCATAGCCTAGTATGGTACATGATGACGTGTAACGTAACAAATTTAGCGTACAAAAAGCGGGACCCGTAATTTGGTGTCGAAATCAAAGTTGATCTCTTTCTGATACATTTTCATCATCAAATCAATCATATGGTTATAATCTTGTCTTTTGCTTTACTTTTCTCTTTCACTTTTTCATTTTATTCTTTGAAATAGAATTTTTAGAAAATATAAATTTATGGTTTTTATGAATAATGTATCTTAAATTAAAGATATAGGTATTTACTCTCTTTTTTAAATAATAACTATTATATAAAAATGATATTTTAGTTTTAAATAGTTTAATATTCATAAATTTATTCTTTTATCACAATTTCATTTTAATTTTAGTGTTTATATCTAAATACTTTCGAGTAGCTCAACTTTGAAGAATATCTATTCAATAGATTTTTAAAATTAGAAACTTTATTATACACGTATATTTGTGGAAACCATATATTTAGAATATAGATTTGTGTTTGAAAAACAATATAATAAATAATGAAGTATATTATTCAAAACTAATTAATAATAACACATTAAATATTTACAATATTAAATAAAAGATTTAGATTAAAATATAAGTAAAATTAAATTTAAACACATAAATATATTAAATTAAGATTACTAAATAAATATAGTTATTTATTATAGATTATCGGACTAGATCTACTGATAATTTTTATGTATAAAAAATTAAATTAAATTATTTCTCCAAAACAAATGAAATTTAAAAAAACCATCAAACAATACAAACTTCAAAGGTAAGTAAGGGTGAGTTTGGATGGGCGATTGGGTGCGGTGCGATGCGTTTAGCTTACTTTTTGTCTCACGCTATAGTATCGCTATAGTATCTAATCTTACCACCACCGCTGTTTTTACACTAACCGCAAGTAAACACACCGCTTATCCAAATTCACCCTAAGTGCTTGATTTTGATAATGAAAAATGGCTGCAAAATAGAATAGAAGTAGGAGTCCATGAAATAAGCGCAGTTGGCTACCACAGGCCTCATGTGTCCAACTAAACACCAACGTAAGAGCGTCGTCACCGCCCAACTAACACTGGGCCTAAATTGGTTCCTTTTTTTCCTCTTAATTTATTTCTGAACGGCAACCGCTGCCTGCTGGACTGCTTTGCTCGGAATCCCATCACCTATTCAAATCTCACTAATAATCTCGTTTCTCTTATAAAAAAACTATTAATCAACCAAACTTAAATATACAAAGTAAGAAGACGTTTATCGAACCAGAAAAATGAACAGCCATTCAAAATCAGGTAATTTATAGGTAAAGCTAATTTTCCGAACTTTTATCATTGAACAATATCATGAAACAGCAAGTTCAATAACTACTGTAGGTCCTAAAACTTTCTGTTTGGACAAAATTATATTCTTGTCCTAAGAAAAGGAATTTGTACTTACTATATCCAACTTGTTGTACAAGATCCTAGGACCTTACAAACTTTAAAAAGCGAACAGGAGAGATAATCCACAAACCAGACCCAATAACCCCACAGCGACGTTCCGGTTTGCACCGCCGAAATTTTGGTCAATCGAGTACAAATTCCCTGGTGAACCGGGTATGTATATAAAGGATGGTGGACTAGGCGGTATTGGTGGTGGTGGACAGTATTGGGTTGGCGGCTTTTTTGGTGTAGGTGGAGGCAGTGCTGGGGGTGATGGTGGTGGAGGGCATGGTGGCGGCAGTGAGGGTGGTGGAGGACTTTGTATACATGATGGGGTACACTTGACGCCTTGATCACCTGGAACAGTGCTGTCATCAAGCCTCCTTGATTCCATCCCGTTGATGGGATATACAAAGATGGTGATGGCAAAGAAAATGGTTAGTGATGATAGAATTTGGTGAGGATTGATCCAACGGTGTGTTTTCATCGACATGCTGCCAAATCCTGCTGATGGAACTCCCAAAGCTTTTAGCTAAAATGAATGAAGAGGATCGATCTTTTTAATTTGTGGAAGATGTGGTGGAAATAAAGAAAAAGTTTGCAAGAACTAGCGGTGATGTTACGTAATTTGGTACATCAAAGACTTTGAAAGACTAAAAAGTGAAATTGATTTTGATGAAATTGGGCTCTACGAAAGAATGAGTTTTAGAGGGCTATCGAGACTTGTTTTTAAGGGCACTTTTCTGTTTTTTAATCTTTTTTGTTTTCCAGTAAAGGAGTCTCGTTGCCTTGTTTCACAAGGGAATCCCGTTTGCATGTGGAAATTATGCATGATCCAAAAATGAAGGGACCCATTATATACACTTTCCCCGGTCATCATTAATTTCTAAATAGTGTATAAACCTATGTATTTCAATAATTAATTGGTATTCATTAATATGATATCTTGCATAATTAGTGTATATCATATCATATTTTTCTTTATTTGTATCTAATTTATTTGCACGATATCATATCATAGCATGTCTTTTTTTTATTTGTGCATCTAATTTTATTATAAATAGGCTATATAACTTAATGTAAATTAAGAAGTAATAATTATCTTTTACACATAAATTCATTTCTCTTTTTTTTCTTTAAGTTTTTGCAACAGTATTGTCTTTTTAAATAAGGATATATGATTGATTTGAGTTGTTGAAGGGAGTTTTAGTGAATTCAAGTTTAAATCACATATTTATTTTTTATTTAAATCATAATGTCAGACAAACGAAAATGAAAGGTTTACTCAAATAGTGAAGGTGGTGAGTGCTCCTTTCATCAGCAAACAATGTACAAATTCCATGGGCAGGTGATGGACTTTGTGGTCACTCACAGTCCCAATTCAAGGGTGGGAACCGGGGGAAGGGTTAATATCTTGGACTCTTGCGCACCGTTTTTGGTCACTACTTTATCTCAGGATTCTGTTCCTTTTTCTCTAATTATCACTTTCGTCCAACTTCTTCTCGTGTAATTAAAAGAAAAATTTCATGTTTTTCCTCCTAATCTTCACAATTTCCCTTTCTACTTCATCTGTTGTGGCTTGTAATTTTCATCATTTTTGGTACTTCTTGGAGTTTCTTTTAGAAAAGTTTTCTATTGTTGGTAAAATATGAAGAATATGATAAAGATAATGCCTGAGTTAAAGAGGTTTTGAGATGTTGTCAATAATGGCGCAATATGACATTTTACCGATAAAAGGCCCAACAGAAGAAAAGGAAACTGGGATAAAAGCAAGATATGATCATAAATGACTTAAATTTATAAGAGTGCATCGAAACCCCAAAAAAATGTTGGATCTTTAGTGACAAAAGGATGAGCATCCAATCCAAATGAATGAAGCATAAAATCAACTACTTGAAATGCAAGATATTATAAAACCCATAGTAATTAATAACAAAGGTTCATCATATAAAACTATTGGGTAAACTACTAAAGTAATCACTTTTGTTTGCTTTAGTTACATTTTAGTCACTTATGCTTGAAATGTTACATTTTAGTCACTTACATTATCGATTTGTAACATTTAGTCACTGAGCTATTAATTGTCATTAATGGTGTAATGGTAAGCTGATGTGGCATGTTTAATCATCATCTCAAACGAAAATTTTAGGTTAAATTATACAATTGGACTCTATATTTTTTTAGCTTTGAGCAATTTAACTTTTTTCTTTATTTTTTCCATTCTCTTATGCTTCTCCCTCTGTTTTCTCCCTTCTCTATTTCTTTTAACTTAGTATTTCTATGTTTTCCATTTCCTTTAGCATAACTTTTTTATGCTTTTGAAACAAGAAAAGGCGGAAGTTGAAACCAAAATAAAACTTGCCTCGCACATTCTCACCATCATCATCCACTACCACTTTGACAATCCAATTTGGATCTTTCAATGTCCTAGTCCACAAGCTTACCTCACTCGAAGACCTCGTCCACAAGCTTACCTCACTCGAAGACCTCGCCAGTCTTGACTTATGGCGGTCCACCCTCAAAAAGGTTTCTCGAGCCCATTCTTTCAACCTTCTAACTAACCCCCATGACCACCTTATCTACCTTACCTACAACATTTTCACCCTCTCGAGTCTATGTTGTTCACGGATTCTTCAAACTAACTCAACACTCTCAATGACTAAAACAACCACCATATGAAACTTATCCGCAACTTTACCCAAACCGGTTTGGTTCAATGCTCCCTTTTCTCTCTTCGGTTCATCCATGCTCAGGTTCCAATCAAGCTTGCTTGGGAAAGTCCAAGATGGTTTAGATCAATTTATCGTTTGCTTAATTTTATTCATCAGAAAATAAAAGAAAAAAAAGGAATAATCTACACGATCCTATCAAATTTTGGAAAATGAAAAAATTGTTTTGAATATAAAGAATTCAATTTATGTTTAGATTTGATTAAGGATATGGTTTTTAGTATTGGTTAGTTATATCTAGTTTTAGTTTCAAAATTAGGTTATATTCAAATCAAGATTTGATTAAGAATGATTGATATTCGGTTTTGATTGAAATTCAATTTAGGAATCATGTGAAAGAAACAATGACCGATTTACTTGGTGGGTAAAGATTATGTTTCTGTAGTGAAGAATATGATAAGAGAGAAAAATAAAGGGGAAGAAGAAGAGAAGGAAAATAAAGAAATTAAAAGAAAAAAGTTAAATTGTTCAAAAAAATAAAAGTACAGGGACTAGTTGTGTAATTTGTCCTAAAATTTTAGTCTGATATGATGAAATAACGGGCCACGTCAGATTGTTGTTACATCATTAACAACAGTTAACAACTTAGTGACCATTTTGTAATAAAATGATAACTTAAGTGACTAAAACATAACATGTCAAAACTAAGTGACTAAAATGTAACCTAAGGCAAATAAAAGTGACTATTTTGATAGTTTACCCAAACTATTTCATTCGTAACTAACAAATTGACAATAGATTCGTTGTTGCTAATAGTTTTGTTTCAACTTGAAACCTAACCGATGTAAAAATGGTGGAATAATTAGGAATAAAAGGGAGCAAAAGAAGAAGGTGAAGAAAAAGTGGGAGGGGACAAAAAAGTTTGAAAAAAAGAAAGTGGAAGATGAGTGAATAAGAAGAGACAGCGGACATTTGTTAGAGAAGAAAAGGCCATCGTCTCGTTTCTTAAAGCATAAGCGGCATCTTCCACCACCTGCTTTTGCTCTCTTCCCTTGTCCTCCAATCCCAACCATTAATGAAATGCTTTTAGATCCTTCCCCTACAGTTTATACCACATTAAAAATTGTTATTCTCATTATTTCAAACCCACCACTAAATTAAATTTTAACTAACACTGATTTTCATAATTCCTTTTACTCACACTAGTCTTTTTTTTTATTCTCTTCTTCTAAAAAGAAATATACATGAGTTAACGTTAAGCTTAATTAAGCGGAAAAATGGAAGCTGGTAAGAAAAATAGGGTGAGAATGGTCCTAATAAATAAAAACAGATAATTTCAAATTGGAGCGATGAAAAGAGAAAATTAGAAGTACATGCATTTTAGTTAAAAATTATGTATTTTTCTAAAGTTTTATTTTAGTTTCTTTTATTTTCAACCCTACTAAGCAATGAATAGGAAGAAAATTATCTTTTCTTTCGAATTTTCCATTCTTCTTACCAAATCTTTCAATTTTCTATCATTTTAATTTTCTTTTTACTCTACCAAGGAAAGATTAAATATCCTGGATGCATGCAAATTGATTTTCTTTTGGTTATATAGGAAAACAAAATTCAAATCATCCGATGGAATTTAAATCTATCCATTCTAATTGAAAAGGTTTTGTTTTAACAGTGCAAGTGGAGTAGGGCAAAACAAATTTTCTTTCTTAAAAGGTGAGTATAAAATAGTTATGTTATTTTCTTTGCCTACTCTATTTTACCTCCACATTTTGAAACCACTATTCTTATCATTATATATTTAACTTTTAAAAGGATAAAAATAGAATTATACATTATATAATAAATATTAAAATATTTAGTTGAGATATTCATAGATTAAGTACATTTTTAACAATAAAATAAAACATCTCTTCATATAAATTTATAACAATAAATATATGATATTTTAGAAGAAGAAGAAAATAAACGAACACGACTATACAATTCTTTTTGTCTCTTTCCTCATTTTTTTCTTTCTTTATTTTCAATTTAAATATTTCTCTAGTTTATGTAATTTTTGAATTTTTGAAATTTAGCTTTTTGATTCAATTTCAAGAATTTAGACTATTTATGATTGGTTTAAAATTAAAATTCAATTGGTAACATTTTTATTGATTTTAAATATGTGACATTTTAATATCAAAAGTTCAATTTAAAATTTAAAGTTCAATAGATAGCACACATTAAAATATTAAAGAAGTTAAATAGCAATGTTATCAATTAAATTTTATTTTTAAATCAAATAAGTATATGAGTATTTTTAAATTAAAAGCAAGTAGATGGACTAAAGTCCAAAAATTCAAAAACTACAAGGATTGAAAAATCAATAAACCATTTTTTCTCTCTTTCTGTCCAACGAAGAAAACTTGAATTTCAGAAAGAAAAGGAAAACATGCAAACGTGGCAACATTTAAAAGCCCAACTTCTACAGTGCACTATGTATCTTGTTCTAATACATAGTTATAGATTATAGATGATGGAGAGAGATGGGACAGAACAAGTTAGCAATATATCTGCCATTAATCCCTTGAATTGCATCCTTTTTTCGATCAAAGTTTTTGGTTAGCTTTTAGACGCTAATCGCAACAATGAGGTTATTTTTAATTTTCTTTAAGACCACGCTATATGCGAGTAACCGCCAAGGTATAGTGCGCTTGGTATGCATGAGCATTGTTCAAGTTGGTTCTTGTAACGGGATTAGTTGAGAGTCAATTGGATTGATTCGACCCTCCCCATGACTAGTTAGACAGTAACGTAGATCTTGCTGGATTTTCTTTTACCTACCTCCGAAGTTGGTAGGAAAAATTAGTGGATAATTTCAATAAGCATCGTCATTTGTCAAAATCCACAAAAGGGAGATCGGGGGTATATAAATAGAGTGAAGTGGGGGCATTCCAGATGATTTTTCTTTTTGCTCAACGTTCTGGTCCTTCTTTCTAACCTAAATATTCTATTCTTCTTCGTTAAGCTAGAGCTAAGATTTTGTTTAATTAGTGGATGATTCAACTGCAACACCCCTAACCCATCTCCGTTGTTGGATTAAGGTTACGGGATATTATGATAGTTAACAAGACCGATAATACAGTGACACAATTCAAAGATTAATTTAAACAAAATAAATTAATAAACAATCACCATTCATAGAATACATTCGAAAATGAGACTTAAATTGAGCCTATGAAACCCTAAAATTAGTTTCGAAACAAGTACGGACTAATTTGAAACAAAACATAAAAATATGGTAAAAACTAAAAATAGAGGTCATATGGTCATGTGTGTAACACCTCTAACCCACATCCGTCGCCGGAATAAGGTTTGGAGCATTACCAAAGCTTATTGATAAAATAGACATAAATTTCAAACATTGATATCATATATTATTCAGGTCAGAAACTAATTAGATTTATACATACTGTCCCTTATTCGAGCCCTGGAGGCCTAAAATACACGTTAGAAACAAACCGGGACTAATTCGGTCACTCAGAGAATTTTTTGAAAAATATAAAAAAATTTCAAAGCTGTAGGGTTCACACGGCCATGTGGTCAGGCCATGTCACTCACACTGTCAAGAAACACACCCATGTCTCAAGCCGTGTAGGTATTCAAAATAGGGACACACGGCTGTGTCCCAGCCAGTGTCTGTACCCGTATAACTCTCTAACTTGGGTCACACAGCTAAGCCACATGTCCGTGTGCCAGACCGTGTGCCCTTTCGAAATGGCCTCGCACGCCCGTGTGCTGGCCATGTGTCTCATACGACCTAGTCAAACGCCCATGTGTCTGGCCGTGTGGACTCAAAATGTACTTTAAACAACAAGTTTACCATTCACTGCAAGCTTGGACAATAAGCAACTCAAAAATCATTCGTTTAACCAATTCAAAACACAATCAAACACATCTAAATCATATCAAGACAAACATCCTAGGTGTCTAACCAATGTACCCTCGTAGGTACCATAATTATATCATCAATTCACATCAGTAAAACATCATTCAAATCCAATTTATGAACATGCCAAATTCAATCTATTTTGCCTAATTCATGAACACTTAAATATTAACTTACCATGCCATAATAAGGCTTCAAACACAAACACATATCTATATATATACTAACCAATATTAAACTTATAACTTCATTTACAATCAATCCACAAAATAACTATTAATTAGACACCCTAGGTACATGCCGACACAAAAGGATAAACATCACCATGTTTGAGATCGGGATCATTGTTGAATGCTAAATCGGTGATCAAAAGTGACTACCTAATCTACGCACGGAAAACAAAATCGTACACTGAGTAAAACTCAGTGGTATTTCTATAATCCGATTATTTAAAGACAAAACAATATAATATACATAATTAAATGTTAAGCACAATTGACTATTTAAAACCACATTTATTTATACAATAGCATTAACCATTCAATACTCAAATCATGAATACATCATTTTATACCATACTCAATTTCCATCACTTGCTATATAATAGCTTTTCACAGTTTGATCCACATATCATTTAACAATAACATTACTCATTTCATATCCAATTCATGAATACTTAATCCATGTATTTCATTTGCATATTTCAATTCACTGTCCCATTTTCAATTCACATACAGTATCAATCATAATACTGTTTTATTTATTTACACCTATTAACACAACTCAGACTCGGATGGATACATGGATCCAACCAAACACACTAGTTTGGCACCCAATTCCTCATCGGATAATTCGAAGTAGTAAATTGACACCCAGTGTCTCATCGGTTAAACTGAAGTAAATTGGCACCCGTGCCTCATCGAATAAATCCGAAGTAGTAAATTGACACCTAGTGTCTCATCGACTCGAAGTCGAAGAAATTCCTGAACACTTCCAATCCTATGGCATGCCATCTATATCCGACTCAGCCTGATACAGTTAATAGGGTTTAATTTCACTTTCAAAAAACAATCAATCTCCAATATCAATTTTTCATATAATCACATATACATATGAATTCAATTCAATTCAAAAATCAATACAATCATTATATATTTATCAATTCAATCCATTTCAATCAATTATCAAATATCAATTACTCACCTCAACACTTACCATATACAATAAATTGAATTATAACAATTAACAACTACGTTCGGATTATAGAAATACAAACCGGAAATTTTGAGCTATTCCTCGTCGACTTTATCTTTCTCCTTTTTAGTCGAGGATTCTAGTACGACGTTAGCTATGGAATTAAAACAATTAAAATTCATCAATACAAAACAATTTAGTTCATATTGAATATTTCCAATTTTTACTTAATATTTGCCTAAATTTCAATTTAGTCCTTAAACCGAGACTAACTTTATTTCTTCACAATTAATCCTATATTTTCATAAAATTCCACTTTAAACTAAATTTAACTCCTATTTTCACTTAAATCCATAAATTTTGAATTTTTACAATTTAGTCCTGTTACTCAAAATTTACAATTTATTCTACAATTTAATTCTTTTCATTTCTAACTTAAAATCTATCGGTTTAATCCTTAATACTAAAATTATTCAATATTAGCAACACTTAAAAACTTAATAATTTCTAAAATTTTAGCATGGGTTGGATAATATTTAACACCGGGATTCCAAAAACATAAAAATTATAAGAAAAAGGGACTAAATTGACTAATCAAATGAACTTGAAAACTTTGAAACCCTTAAGCCCTTGCGTCTATTTCTTTCTCCTTTTCTTTCTTTTTTTTTCTTTCTTTCCTTTCTTTTTTCCTTTTGGCATAGCTTTCTTTTCTTTTCTTTATTTGTTTTAATATTATAATATATAATATATATACTTAATAATTAAGGAAATATAATTTAATATAATATATATTAAATTTACATACTTTTAACTTATGCCGCCTCAGTTAAAGAATAATGGCATAATTGCTTCTTTAGGCTCTTTAATTATTCTTTAATCTATTATTCAACTTTCACCCTATATGCAATTTAGTCCTTATACCTAATTACTCTTAATTCATGCAAATTCACTTAACCAAAACCTAATTAATTACACAAATAAATTCGTAAATATTTTTAATAAATATTTATGAGTCCCATTTATAAAAATAGAGTCCCGAAAATGTACTTTCTGACACTCGTGACTATCGGGTTGTTACAGTGTGACTAAGCCGTGTGATAGAGCCCAAATCGTGTGGCTCAAAAACATGGACGTGTGGCCAAACAGTGTAACAACCTGAGTCCGTGTAACTTAGGGTCACACGACAGTGTCATGCAACCGTGTGGGACACATAGCCATGTGGCAGACCGTGTGTGCCCCAAATACCTTCAAACACAAGCCAGTTCACCTACAATTTCTTAGACAACAAGCCATACATTTACCATCACATTAACCTATTCCAAGTGTACCAAAACATGCCAAAATATGCCAATTCACATTCAATCTATGTGCTTAACCAGTATCTCCTCATTGGCACCACATTTCAACATAAACAACAACCGTCTAAAACAAGACGCCTTATTCAATCATCTAATAATTTCCAATTAACATATGCTATAATCAACCATTTATACCAAGTCTTCTAATGTCAATTTATCACCAATTGAATTTCACCAATTAACCTATCATGTATGTACCAATTCAACTAACCAAAAATGCATTAAGTTTCAAGCACACCTATGCCATCAAATACATAACCAACCAAAATACCATTAAGGATTTAGATCAATACACATATTTAATAATTCAAATGGCACAAAACATGACCAAATGATCACCAACATGCATAAACCAAAACCCTATTTACATGCCACTTATAGCCGACTAAAATAAACGTATAGCTACCGAAAGAGTTGACTGATACTGTGATCTCCAAAAACAATCCAATCGACAGCTCGTATCCAACGATCTACAAAGAAGAAAAACCAAATAGAATAAGCTTACGTAAAGCTTAGTAAGTCTGTATTAAACTTAAACTTTGACTTACTGTAACTGTTGTAACTAAAACATTTCGCAATTAATTTCATAAACAAGGTCATGAGTTCATTTATTTCCTATACACACCATAAATCTCACAAGGTTTGTGAGTTCACATATACGAAGCATATAAATTTATCATGTCATAAACATTACAATACATTTAAAACTCAATTCAATCATTACCTAATTATTTAACAACTCACATTTTATTTCAAATATCTATATCCAATGTTTCATTTTATATATCTATTTCCATATAACCGATTCATATAATCATTTCATATATCTATTTCCATATAACTGATTCATATAATCATTTCATATATTTACTTCCATATAACTGATTCGTATAACCATCTTATATATCTATTTCCATATAAATGATTCATATAACTATTTCATATATTCATTATTCACCCATGAACCATAATTAAATAGCGTTGGCTACACGAGAACAATTCTCACACAAGTTGTAACTATAAATGCTCACACAAGCTGTAAAATGGGTCTGCTTAAACGAGCTGTAGAGAATCCACAACAAGTGCAGGACCTCAGCCATCGTTAGGACATCCAAGACCAACACCCAAAACGGTACGGGTCACGTTACATATCCATATCATTTAATTATATGTATACACATTGCTTCATCATAAGAACTCATCTATATAGTTTTCCATTTTCAATCATAACCCTAACTTTATTAACAATGCAACTTAATTCCATTTCAGCAATTACCATTTATCAAGAAAACAAACTCAACCACAACATACATAGATAATTATTAAATAAAAAATAAAACAACCAATTAATTTAATCAATTTATGAACTTACCAAAACACAGTAGCTACCGATACCTCGACGATGATTACTCGTTGACTTTTTTTTCCTTTCTTGCGATTATCAACCGATTAATCAATTTCTTGATCTAAATATAATAATTTAATTCAATTATCTAATTTAAATACTTTAATGTACTTAAATTATTGCAATTAACCCTTTAATGATATTTTACACTATAACTCGAACTTTTACCTTTTATTCAATTTAGTTCCTAAACCCAAACTTTTAAATCTATCACATTTTAACCAAATCAATGCTAGCTGAATTTTATATAATCTCTATACAGCCCATATTTATCAATATTTCACAAGAATTCATGTAACTTTACTATTTTAACAATTTAGTCCTTAAACTTTAAAACCAACCAAAACCATTTTACAAAATAGTCTTATTTAACTACCAAGCTTAATAATCTATCATCAAACATTAAAAAATCACAAATTCATCAATGGCATAAATCAAAACATTTAATAGTTTTACAAATTAGTCTCTAGGTTAGCTAGATTAAGCTACAACGATATCAAAAACATAAAAATCATTAAAAATAGACTTTAATTTTGTACCATGCAAGAGAAAACCCTTAGCCGAAGCTTGGTGTTTCGGTGGAAGGAAGATAGAAAAGAAGAAGAAGATGATAATTTTTGTATGCTTTTCCATTGTTATTTGTTTTTACTTTAACTTAATTAATATAATGCAAACATTAGTTTATTCCATAATTCATCACTAATCATCCAACATCAATAATTATGGCATATTTTCCATTTAAAACCATCAAATTATTCATTTATACCCATTTAGCCTATATAAACTAATAGTGATTAACTTTTGCAGCTTTTACAATTTAGTATTTTTTTACTTAAATAACTATCTAAACGTTAAAATTTTTCAACCGAATTTCAATACATTATATAGTAACTTCGTAAATATTTAATAAATTATTTACAGGCTCGATTTGTTGAAACGAAGTCCCAAACCTCATTTTCCAAAATCACTTGACTTTAAGGACAAACCACTTGAACTTAACTATTCATTCAATTAACAAAATTTATCAAATCAAAATTTAATATAATATTATATTTGATTCATAAATATTAAATAATAATATTTATGAACTCACCTGTTGGATTTGTGGTCTCGAAACCACTATTTTTTACACCACTAAAAATGAGTTGTTACATCAACCTTCTGGTAAGTCTTATAGCTCTATATGTTACAATTGTTGAAGAGTAAGGATGTAATATCAGTAGGGTGTGAAAGAAATGCCCTAAATGTGGTTTGCTTGTAGTTGAAATGTTAGTAAACTATCTATACATGGGGATTTTAATGGAAATTCCATGATCTTGTAAGCAGTTGCTGTTGTTAGATCGAGAGGGACGATCGAAATAGAAGCTCCAGGCTGAGGTAAAGGTAGGTCTTTGGTGAGTCTCTAGACTTGACTCCTGCGTGTGATTTTATGATTATTCTTTGTATGATTGATGTTCCTGTAGTTGTGCTTGAGGAGAGGTTGTATGTATGTGTGTGTGTATTTTCTATGAAGCATCTATAAGTATGTAAATGAAGTGTATATTGTGCCACATGAATATGACGATGTGTGGTAAGCATGCATAAGAAATTATGTCTTGGAAAGTATGACTCTATTATTGGTATGAGTGAAATCTATGTATATGTGTTCATTACGTTAATTGAATGATGCAAGATAAAATATAGTTGGTGATAAAGGGGTTCAGACAGAGTGTCAGAAAAAATATGTGATATGATAATTGATCTCGCAATGGTGCTTTGATGATATTTGATGGGACAGTAAACACAAGAAAAAGGCAGAGTTGCAGATATGTGGAAAGACGATGGCCATGGCACATTCTGGAAATGGCGGATGAGCTGTATATGTCTACTAGGGTTTTTGCGTGTCTCGGGGCCGATGATGGGTAAACCTCAGGCTATACTGAGTTTAGGCAAATTCATATTGTCAAACATAACAGTTTATGTGGTGCCTTGGTGGCAAACCAAACAAAGCCTTTGTGGCAAGTTATCTGAAAGGCCTATGCGACATATTATCTGGAAAGCTTTTGTGGCGAGTTATCTGAAAGGCCTATGTGGCATATTTTTTAGAAAACCTTTGTGGCAAGTTACCTAAAAGACCAATGTGGCATATTATTTGAAAATCCTTAGTGGCGAAGTTATCTAGAAAGCCTTTGCGACAAGTCATTTGGAAAACTTGTATGGCGAATTTTTTAACGCCTAAGTGGTCTGTTGTTAGTTTGCCTTTGAGGCATTTTCTGAAAGCCAGGACAGAGAGTTGGCATATCTGCAATTATGGGTGGTGTAAGTGTCCGCAAAACCTAGAAGTTTGCACATTATGTGTCAAAGTCAGCTGAGTTTCTGTTGGATGATCTAAAATATTACATTCTTCAAACCAAGTTCATTGCCTGGATCGATTTGAAGATGCGGTGTGACTAGAGTACTGACAGTCTATTAGAGCCAATATAAGAATCTACTAAGAATAGTATCCGTATGTGTATCATTATGAGGAATGTATCCAAATTCTATCTTCAAAAAGATATTGAATTAGGATCTGCAATAAGCTGTGAAATCTGGGATCTATTAATCGAGCAGAATGTGCATAAAATGGTCAAGTGCAGAGAATGACGTATAGTTATTTACCAAGAATCAGAAAACTATCCGCCAAAGTCTGAAATGAAGTCCAGAATCTTCAAGTCGAGGAATCAAACAATAACGTTTAAAGGTAATATTGGTTGAGATTCACTAAGTTCTTTGTTGGAATTGAACCAGTTCACCAGAAGGGTCCAAGCCAATAATGCACCAGAGTTGCAATTCAAAGAGCGATATTATGCATACAGAGGGGCATTTTTGGACATATGGTGAATAGTATGTGTTAACAAATATTTAAGTTGTAATATCTTATACTGCTTTTTAGAACATGTTGTAATTAATAATGTTTCCTTCAAAATCTTTTGACTTGGATAATAAAATAAATAAATAAGGAGCATGTTCAGTATGGATTCCATCAGTTGTAAAATTTTTATTAAGTATTGTGGCATCCTATATCCGAGTTCGGTAAATCGAGTCGGGTATAGGGTGTTATAAGTTCGGTAATTATCTTTTCTAGTAAGATAGATGGGCACATTAATAGGTTACCATTGTTGATGGAGGCAGCTGTTCCATTTGGGGCACATGCAGGCAAGTAACTTAGGAAGCTTAGAACATCACTTTTGTGAATGATATTTTAGTGTTACCATTAAAAGGGTGTGGTACTGTCCTAGGAATTCAGTGGTTGTTATCATTTAGGTTTATTGTTTGGGATTTGCTTCCTTGACAATGCAATTCAACTATCAAGGAAGGTCTTGTATGCTTCAAGGAATCATGCCAAGGACCATTCAACTCTTAAGGGCTGTGCAATCTTCTAAATACTTCTCTTTTTTAGGACAAGAGATTGGGTTATGTGCTATAGTAATTGCTACAACGGTGCAAACATCATTGTCAACATCTTCTATGACGATTCCTTAAGACTTGTAGCAATGATTAGAGGAATATGCTAACATATTTTAGACTCCCAAAGGCCTTCCTCCTTCTCGTCTATAGGACCATAGAATTCCTTGAAGGATGAGAATTTAGTGGTCAAGATTCAACTTTATAGGTACCCTGATCGCCCACTCGCGTGTGTGTTAAAACTAACGATTTTATAAAAATAAATATTTTCAAGAGTGATTTTTAACTACAACCATACAGTACCAGTTGCAATATTTATGTTGGGAAATGTGTCAATTGTAACATCCTACACCCGACCCAATCATCAAGTCTGGGCTACAGGATGTTACATTCATCGTCGGAGCGACTGCGATAAATTTTATTCAACTTACGAGATTTATATGAGCTTACAAAAGCTCCAAGGACAAATTTGAGGTTGAATAGGGACTAAACATCTATCATATGACACAAAATTCAATAGGAGCATTCACTTAAGAACAAACCAAACTAGACTCAACTAGGTACATGCCAAATTAGAATAAAAACAGAATATAAAAATGTTGATGAGTTCGAGATTGTTGACTAGATGATACAGTCATAGTTCAAATATCTTGAATTATACCTAACCTGTGTATGGAAAACAAACCGTATGTTGAGCAATGGGACTCAATAGTATTTCTATGATTTAAATAACAAAATTTCAAGTTAAGAAATTGTAACATCAAACCAATTCATTTAGCATTGCAATAGAAGTGGTCAATTCCATTTACATGTCAACACCTATCGTAAAGCCTTTTTAAAATTCAATACCAATCATGAGTCAAACATTTATATCTTTAACATTATAAAAAAATTTCACATACCAAAATCCAGCCTAGTAGTTTTGGATTAGTAGAATCGGGTTTTTTTAACTGGAGGTTGAGTCAGATATCGGAAAATAAGGTCATAAAAGAGTAATTTAAGTATGTGAGTGTCCTAATTCGATTTTTATTTTATTTTTTAGCTGAAAACAAAATTTAATTTTGAGGCCTAATTTGAATAAAATGGTTTTTAATTAATTTAGGACCTTTTTGGAAAAGGGAAGAATTAGGAGTGACCAAAAGGGCAAATTGCCCAATTTTTGTAAATTGGTTTTCAAATTTCTTCCATTGACGTCTTCCCCACCCTTTTTACCGTCATTCAAAAAAACAAATCCTCCTAATCATAAATCTCCTATTTTCTCTCCAATTGACTTAACCTTTGTGATTTTCTCTTCTCCAAAGCACCAAAACAACCCCCAATTTCAAACGAAAACTGTGTTTTCTTCCCTAAAGTCTTCATTGTTCTTCTTGAGTTCAAATCTTGAATTAGAGTTGTAGATCATCATTTTCATCAAATCAAGGTAATATTTTGACTTTCTATGATTAAATAAAGAGTACTGTTAATTCAAATTGAGTTTTAAACAATTATATTTATATTCAATAATTTTGGGTTCAAAATGGCAAATCTTGTAATATTCAGTAAACCCATGTTTTCAAAGTTTTTTTGACTATTTTAATCTAATTATAAGGTATTTTACTTCAATTGGATAGTTCATAATCGAATTTTCAAGAATCAAATGTTTTCCCCTTTTTCATGTTCTTGAAAGCTTGAATTTGCTGAAAATTTTAAAACCATGGATTTAGGTGAAATTAGTGGTTCATATATGAAATTAAATGTTATTTAGGATATTTGGAATCAAAATAGAGGATTAGAAATGAGACTAGGATGTCGAAACTTCAATTTCAGCAAAACTAGCTAGTTTTCGGTACTGAAAAAGGAGAGACTTGAATTGTATATTTCTTGTTGTTTGGTTGTGTTCAATGCTATTTTTGATGAGTTTAGAATGTGTTTGATATGTGTGTTAAGTTTTAGATCAATCGGGAGCCACTACGAGCAAGTCAAAAAGGCAAGGAAAAGCTTGTTTGAGCTTTCAACTTGTAAGTGGAAATGTAATTGGTGAGTGTCCAGAGTCGTTGATGGTATGCTTGATTTATAGCATTAAATGGGAGCTTAGGAATAACCTAAACCTCTATCCTAAGTTTCGAGTGTAAGCCTTTCTTATACTTTTTGCCTTGTTGTGAAAATATACTTAATGTATGACGAGTTGTGGAATGTGATGCTATTATGACAGTTAATGTGTGTGTGAATACTTATATGTGATAAGTGATAATCTGATTTTTAATGCACACATATGTGTTTGAATATGTGATGGCTCAATGAGTATAGTTGTAAAGTGCAATTTTATGTGAATCTGATAAGCATGTATTGTGTACAAGTTGTGATGTGAATTAATGTTTATGAACAAGAATTATGTGCATTAAAAATATTAAATGTGTGAATTTTATAGATATTTTGGCCTTATGATCTCTTGAAATTGTTGGATATAGTTGGCGTGTCATAGGATTGTGAGTACTCACCTTTGTGTTTTGTGTTTTAGGCAATAAGGCCCTGGGACAGATCAGAGAGATAAGGGAATGTCGAGCTAAGCTCCATTCATTGGGATATGTTGGTATGTTGGAGAGAATTAGCTTTATGCCACGCTTATGGAATATGTTAGACTCTTTAAGTTATTAGTGTGATGTAGATCCATGTATCCAATGTGTGGTGATAAAGCCCACTTTTATGTTTCATGTTTCTAAGTTGTCAAATTATCATTAATTGATTAATACATGAAAATGTTGTGTGTAAATGCATGTGAATATATAAGCTAGACTTGTGGGTCATTAAATCATGAATACGTTGTTTTGTATTGATGGATTATCGATAAACGAATTATATATATATGAGTTTTATGTAATTGCATGTGAGAGTATATGCTGGATTTATGAATTAATGAAGCATGAATTTATTATTTGGACTTATAGTAAATATGATTGTGCATGTATCTAGTTGCTCTTACTTAACATGTGACATTGTGTATGCTTGTGGTAATTTCAAATATTCATTTAGCTTGTTTAAGCTCACACACTCCTCACTAAATCTTTGCAGATGGTAGTGTTTTCAGTGTGAGTGGTACGACCAAGGAAGTGATCCTAGAAAAGCAATAAATTTGTGAATAGGTGGTTTATAATTATTTTTGAACTTTTTGAGTAAAGGCAATGTGGGTTTAGAACTTCATTTGATTATTATTATCATTTGTTTATTATGATTTCGGACTTTAGACTTTTGATATTGTTAGGATCTATATTTATGAATGTTTGATGATTGGCAATGTGTCTAATGATGCATGTTAAAAGTAATAATTGTTGAGTATGAATGTATGTGCAAGAAAACAATAGCTTAATTTGGTATTGATACCCTTTCATGAGTATCGATACTAAAGGTAAAAATACCGATATCTTTTTTTATTTATCGATAAAATGTTTTTGGTTCGAAATTGAGTTGGTAAAATAGAATGATGGAATGGAATTGATTTCCTTATTAGTATTGATACCTCTTTTACTACATACCGATACCTACTATCGTGTATCGGTACCTACGTTATTTTCTTTGGAAATTTGCAAAATGGTCTCTAAATAAGTCTTTAAATTGTTTCTAATGTCTATTTTCGAATGTTGTGCCGTGAAAACCTCTATAAGTATTTAATTTATTAAACGAATGAACTTGCCTGTATATAATGTGTGTATGTGTAAGTTACTGTAACACCCCAAACCCGGCCTAGACGTTATGGCCGAACCTGACGATGTCACATGGTAGTGCTTTTCGAAAATATATGTCGTTGCTAAATCCTCTTTTCTATTTAACCATTTTTTTAATCATCTTATGTTAACTTCAAATCATGTTGTTTGTTTTCAAAACATTATTCATTTACAAATCGTTATTCAATTTCAAAAAGTTTTTTATTTTTATTGCGGAAGCTTTTAAACAGTTTGCTTATTCGTGGTATTTTGATAAAACATTAATTTCATTTGAAAACCCGAGTTTTACCTAACACTAACAGATTTAAATCATAAAACTGTATATAATCCAAATTTTAAACCAAAATTCGTAAAGGCCATAATTACAGCAAAATACTCCCAATGATAACACTCTAGAATAACGTATTTTTATGTATTAATTATGTATTTATTCTGAGTATGATCCTGCTAATTTGAGGTATTTATGATCTTTTATCTCATAGGGACTAAATTTGAGGCAAAAGCAAAATTAAGAGTCAAAAGCATGAATTTAGAGATAAAATGGGCCAATATGCGACACAAGGAAAAGTTGGTGCCAAAAGTGCAAGCATGGAGGGCACAAGGGTTGAAATGCAAAAAGAAGAGATTTTATTCTATCAGACTCTATTTTAATTATATTAGGATAATTAATATTAAGATCATTATTAAGAATTATTTAATTTTAGGATTTAATTTTATTTATCTTCAATTAAATGTATTTATCTTTTGGGAATTTAAGTAGGATTAGACTATCTCCCCTAGCACTATAAATAGGGGGTGAAGTAATTCAAAAGAGATCCATCTTTTTCTGTAAACACTCTCTCCCTAAAAGTCTAGGCTTTTGTTCTTCTCAGATTTCCTTTCAATAAAATCTTCATTTTTATTATATTTATTTTCTTTTCCACCATAACCATGAGCCTTTAAACCCATCTAGCAGAAAGTTGTCGATATTCCCCAAAAACGGTTCTTGAGGCTTAGAGTTCATACTTAGCCTCCTCACTGAGTATTCATCGTTTCTCCGCACTACGAGGTTGACGCTTCCATCCATGTCCCTTAAGAAGTAAGCTTTTCAACGTATGCAAAGGCGGCCGGTTTGTATGTTTTGGGAAGGTTGCACAGTCAGTTCGTTAGCTTAGTACATCAGAGGTTGGCGAGCCCAAGAGACAAAATGGCGTGGGATTCGCCATTGAGAAACTTTGATCTAGCATAAGACGATCCCACAGAAGCGATTGTTGGCTGGAGTAAGGTTCCACTATATCATAAGTCTAAATCCTTGGAGCTGGTGGTCGTAGGCGTCCTCTTCCACTATAACTGGCTTATTCGATTTTGGAAGGATCATCTAAAAGTCGAGGATTGAACCCATGGCGGAACGAGACAACTAGAGGCTGGAATCTCCCATAAGAATTTCCTTTCTCTCAACTCTATTTTTAATTTCTCAAATTTTTGATTCAATATTCTTAATTATGTTTTATTTTATTTTACGTTTCCAGATCTAAACCTTTAATTCTATTAAATTTTTTTATTTTTTTCCAGGAACGCAAGTTTTCTTGGGCAAGATTCTGTTTGGGATTTCATGGAACAAGATATTGTGCAAATCCAGTCCCTAAGGATTCGACCTTACTTCCCTTTTACTATTTTTTTTCATTATTTATTAGGGATAGGATATTTTTGGTGCTTTCAATGATCGTATCAAATTTTGGCACCGTTGCCGGGGACTGGCAACGTACTAATCTTGTTTTTTTGTTTCTTATGATCAGATCTGCTCCAGGTACTGTTGCGTTCAACTCAGAAATTGAGAAGACTACTAGAGCCAATCGCAAAGAGACAAAGTTACGGAAAAAGCAGTCAGCGGTGGTTGAAACTCAAAGTAACCCACCGCCAGAAATTGAAGTCGACGACGAAGCTGAGTCTAGGGTTAACGAAAACCCTCCTCGAACACTTGAAAGAAAAAAAGTAGAAGTCGACTCACCAGAAGAAGTGTTTAATGCTAGGGTTAATGAAAACCCGAAACTAGCACACCAACTAATGGCTCAAACGATTCGGCAACTGGCCGAAGCTCTGATAGAACAACTGCCATTGTGCATCGCGTATCCTACTGTGGATACTAATTTTGAGTTGAAGTCAGGTTTAATCCAGTTACTTTTAACTTTTCATAGGTTGCAAAATGAAAATCCCCACAAGCATCTGAAAGAGTTTAATATGGTTTGTCTTAGCATGAAACCTCAGGGGGTAACTGAGGATCAGATTAAATTGTGTGCTTTCCCTTTCTCCCTAGCAGATTCCGCTAAGGAATGATTATTTTATTTACCCCCTGGATCTATTACAACTTTGGCTGATCTATCTCATTTGTTTCTGAACAGGTTTTTTCCAGCGTCTCGAGCAGCTGAGCTAAGAAGAGAGATCGTTGGAATAAGGCAAAAAGAAGTTGAGTCCCTTTACGATTATTGGGAGCAATTAAAGAAGTTGTGTGCAAGCTGCCCACAACATGGTATGACGAAGCAATCTCTCCTCCAATAATTTTATAAAGGTTTGAAGCCCATGGAAATGAATATGGTAGACACCGCTAGTGGAGGAGCATTGGTCAACATGACTCCCCAACAAGCGAGAGACTTGATCTCCACGATGACTGCAAATTCTCAGCAGTTCTGAGCCAATATTGAACCCCCTAGAAGGGTTCACCAGCTAAGTAATTCAACCTTAGAGGATAAAGTTGATAGACTTACTAATATGATGAACTTTTTTATTGCAGAAAAAGTAAAGACAACCCGGTTATGCAGAATATGTGCTACACCTGATCATGCAACTAATGCATGTCCCAGTTTGTATGATGATACAATGGCTCATTTGGATGCTGTGGGAAATTTCCCTGGGCCACTACAAAGGCGATACGACCCCTACGCTAATACCTGCAACCCAGGGTGGAGGGACCATCCTAACTTAAGTTATGGGGTCAATCCACAAAATAACCAGCCGTACCAAAATCGGTTTCCGCAACAGCCGTAAGGTTCAGGTAATTTTCTAGAAACCATGGCCAATAAGTTAGCAGCTAATGTTCTTGATTTTCAACAACAAACTCTTAATTTCCAAAAAGAGACGAAGGATTTCCAACAGAAAACTGAGGCGTCCATCAGAGAGTTGACCACATCGATCGAGAAATTAACCTCTCAAGAGAAGCTGCCGTCACAAACAGAACCAAACCCTAGACAAAATGCAAATGCAGTAAAGTTGCGAAGTGAAAAGGTACTGGAACCAATTCCTGACAGGAATCTTGGCCAAGAAATCACCCAGGAAAAACCCGAGAAAGATGAATAGGTCCGACCGAAGCCTCCATTGCCTAAAATACAACCTCAATTTCCAGAACGATTCAACCAATGTCGAAGAGGTCAAGAGGACAAGGAAATCCTCGAAACATTTAGGAATGTCGAGATCAACATTCCGCTATTGGACGCCATCAAGCAAATACCGCGGTATGCTAAATTTCTTAAAGAGCTTTGCACCAACAAGCGAAAATTAACAGGTAATGAAAGGGTGAATGTTGGTGAGAATGTATCCGCAGTGTTACAGTAGAAAATTCCAGCAACATGCAAGGATAGGGGCATGTTTACAATACCATGCAAAATAGGCCATCTGGGAATTAAGAAGGCTATGTGTGATTTAGGGGCTTCTATAAATGTAATGTCGTATTCTATTTATGAATCGCTTAACGCGGATTTTTTGACAAAAATAGGTGTTATCATTCAATTGGTGGACAAGTCTGTTGTACATCCAGAAGGAGTCTTTGATGATGTTCTGGTAAAAGTTAACGAGTTTATTTTCCCTTCAGATTTTTATGTGATCAAAATGGAAGAGGATAGCACTCCTAGATCTTCAAATCTCTTGCTGGGTCGACCATTCCTTAGTAAATCTAGTACTAAAATCGACGTTTGAAGTAGAACTCTCACGATGGAGTTTGATGGGGAGACCGTAAAGTTTAATGTCTAAGACGTCATTAGCCATCCAAGCAAAATCTTGAGCGTAAATTGTATTGGCATAATTGACTCTTTGGTGGAAAAGAATTTTGAGTCAATTTATGGAGATAATTCTGAACTTGATGAATTTGAATTTGTTAATGAGTTATTATCTCCAAATGCTAAACTGTTACCCTCTGTTATACAAGCACCAGAGTTGGAGTTGAAACCGCTTCCTGAGCATCTGAAATATGCATTTTGGGGGAAGAGTAATACTCTACCAGTCATAATCTCCAATAGACTCTCCACACATGAAGAGGAAAGTTGGATTCATGTACTAATAAGTCATAAGGAGGAGATTGGCTGGACCATTGCATACTTAAAAGGGATAAGCCTTTTGACGTGCACACATAGGATCTACTTGGAAGAAGACAGGAAACTGAGGCGAGAGGCACAAAGATGGCTAAATCCGAATATGCTGAAGGTAGTAAAAAAAGAAATAATCAAGCTTCTGGACGCTGCCATAATTTACCCTATTAACGGGCGTGACAGTAAAGAAAAATGCTGAAGGTGACTTGGTACCTACTCGAGTACAAAAAGGGTGGCGCGTCTGCATTGATTACAAGAAGTTGAACTCGTACACTAGAAAAGATCATTTCCCTCTTCCTTTTATAGATCAAATGCTTGAAAGATTAGCCAGAAAAACTCACTTTTGTTGTCTTGATGGATACTCAGGTTTCTTTAAATTCCAGTCGCACCGAACGACCAGGAAAAGACCACTTCTACATGCCCATTCGGTACATTTGCGTACAGAAGGATGCCATTCGGTCTTTGCAATACGCTGGCCACCTTCTAGAGATGCATGATGAGTATATTTTCTGAATATGTGGAAAAAATTATCGAAGTTTTTATGGATGATTTTACTGTATATGGGAATTGTTTTGATGAATGCCTTAAAAACCTAACGATAATTTTAAGGAGGTGCATAGAATTTAATCTTGTCTTGAATTATGAAAAGTGTCATTTTATGGTAGACAAGGGTTTAATTTTGGGTCATGTTGTTTCATTTAAAGGAATTGAGGTCCATAAAGTCAAAATTGGTATTATAAATTCTTTGCATTATCCTTCTACTGTGACGGAAATTCATTCTTTCCTTGGTCATGCAGGGTTCTACAGGCGCTTCATAAAGAACTTCTCGAAGGTAGTTGAACCACTATGTGAGTTGTTGCAGAAGGATAAGAAATTTGAGTTTGGCCCAAAATGTAAGGAGGCATTTGATACACTCAAGCAAAAGTTAGTCTCCGCTCCTATAGTGTAATCGCCAGATTGGAAATACCCGTTTGAAATTATGTGTGATGCCAACGAGCGTAGTGCAGGAGCCATGTTAGGGGCAAAGGATAGACAAAGAACCACATGTCATATGTTATGCCTCGAAAACCCTAGATACTGCACAGAGCAAATACACCACTACGGAAAAAGAACTCTTAGCAGTTGTATTTGCTTTAGATAAATTTTGACCTTATTTATTGGGATCTAATGTAATTATTTTTTTTCTGATCATACAGCCCTCAGGTACTTGATCACGAAGAAGGAAGCAAAATCGAGGCTCATTAGGTGGATTTTTCTACTCCAAGAATTTGACATCGAGATTCGAGACAAAAAGGGATGTGAGAATTTAGTGGCTGACCACTTAAGCAGAATAAAAGTACCTTTTGATGACATACCTATTAAGGAAGAATTCCCTGATGAGAGTCTATTCTCGACCGAGGCACGTCTCCCATGGTATGCAAATATAGTAAACTTTATAGCTACAGGATCGTTACCCATTAAGTTAGCACGTTTCATGAGGGACAAGCTTAGACGCGATGCTCGACATTACATTTGGGATGACCCACACTTGTGGAAACACTGTTCAGACCAGATAATATGAAGATGTGTTCCAGAAACTGATGTAACTTCTATCCTTAATTTTTGTCATGCTCAAGCTTGCAGATGTCACTTTGGCCCTAAGCGGACCACTCATAAGGTGTTAGAATGTGGGCTATATTGGCCCACAATTTTTCGAGATGCATATAACTTCTGTAAGTCTTGCGATAGGTGCCAACATACAGGTAACATCACTAAACGAAATAAATGCCCCTTTCCCCGATTCATGTATGCGAAATCTTTGATGTATTGGGCATCGATTTCATGGGCCCATTTATTTCTTCATTTAGCAATGTATATATAATTCTAGCAGTAGACTAAGCTTCTAAGTGGATAGAAGCAAAACCTACTCACAATAATAATGCCAAAATTGATGTGTAGTTTCTAAAACGAAATATTTTTTCCAAGTTTGGCGCACCTCGAGCCCTAATCAGTGATCATGACACCCACTTTTGCAATAAGGTCATGGAGGCACTGTTGGCAAAATACAAAGTCCACCACCGTATAGCTACGGCTTACCATCCCCAAACGAATGGTCAAGCCGAGGTCTCGAACAGGGAAATCAAGACTATTTTGGAGAAAACAGTTCGTCCCAACCGAAAGGATTGGAGCCTTTGGCTAAATGACGCACTTTGGGCCTATTGGACTGCGTATAAGGGACCGATTGACGTGACCCCATATCAACTTGTTTTTTGCAAAGCTTGTCACCTTCAGGTCAAATTGGAACATAAATCCTATTGGGCCATTCGACAATGTAACATGGAGTTAGAACCCGCAGGAAAGGCAAGAAAATTAGACATCCAAGAGTTAAAAGAAATTCACAATGATGCCTACGAGAATGCTCGCATTTATAAAGACAATATAAAGTTGTTTCACGATAAAAAAATAGCAAGAATTTTTCGGTAGGACAAAAGGTTTTATTTTATAACTCCATGTTAAAGTTATTCCCAGGTAAGCTTCGATCACTATGGCAAGGACCTTTTATTGTTACTGAAGTGTTCACACATTGAGCGATTGAAATAGAGAGTGAAGAATCTGGAAAGCGGTTCGTAGTCAATAGCCAGCGGTTGAAGCCATTTTATGAGAATTTTCAAGCCCACATGGTTGAGAAAATCCATTTGGAACCACCATAGAACCAATAACGGCGTCGATCTAACGACGTTAAACAAGCGCTTGTTGGGAGGCAACCCAATTTTTATTTTTATTATTTATTATTTATTATTTATTATTTTTTCTTTACTTTATTTATTACTTTATTTTATTTTATTATTTATTACTTATTTGGATATTAATAAATTTCTCTTCTTATGCTTAGATAAAATAGAGCGAAAATGCGAAGAAAACCGTTGAACAACGCTTAGAGCACATTGAGGCCAGTTTTGAAACCTTCGGCCAGTCTTGAAACCTTCGGCCAGTAATTGACCAAGCTCATTGCCATCATATGCGATCGATAGCAACAACATGGGGAGTATATCTAAACTTTTCTACCTATTTATTTCTTTTCGTCCACATTGAAGATAATGTGCTTTTAGTAGGGGGAGGTACTCTTCGTTATTATTGTGATTTTGGTTGTTGTTGATGTTGCTGTGATTATTTTTGGCTGGTGTTGCTGCTTGAGGCTCCATTTTGTCCATATTTATTTAGAATCTCCTGCCTCTTTTCATGCCAAAGATTTTTACCAAGAATTGCCTACTGTTTGACCTACAAGCATGATTCTTGTTTTCTGAGAAAATTACGGATTTTTCATAATTGATGCCATCTCCACTATTTTATTCTTATTAGGCTAAAAATAATTGTGATTCATAGAGTTAACTTTATCTTGCTTTTCGTAAAATTGATCAAGTTTAATACAAAGTGGACACTTAATATGTTTGCATGCTAAAATATGTTCATGGCTATTAAGGTAACTACTGAAACTTATTTTTGACACTTGATTGTTTTTCTCTAAAGTCCTCATAAAAAAAGTTATTAATAAAATGTCATTTAATGCTTCCGTGGTTATGAATGCAGTTTAAAAACGTGACTGACTGAATAACCGGGGTAGGGTGCTTGGGTTGTCATCCTATTTCGAGTCAAAAGGTTGTGTGACGTGTTAGGTAAAACTCCGCTAACCAGAATTAATTTTTAAGAACATGTTGGGCTGAGTAACCGAGGTGAGGTGCTTGGTTGTTATCTCTCTTCGCGTCAAAAGGTTCGATGTGTTCTTAAGAAAAAAATATAATTAAGAGTCTACTGGGCTGAGTAACCGGGGTGGGGTGCTTGGCTGCCATCTCTCTTTGCGTCAAAAGGTCCAATATATTCCTAAAGTATAAAAATATAAATAATAAATAAATATAAATCAAAATAAATAAATAAATAAATAAATAAAGAAAGAAAAAGAAAAAATATAATTTGGGGACTAAAGGAGGAAACAAATAGGGTATCTTGGTAGGTTTGGTAATTTACCTAATTTTCATTAAATAATTCAAGTCGATTCTAATTTTTATGTGTATTAATTGGAAAACTTTTTCTGTTTTACTTAAAGTAAGCTTAGGGTTCTCTTTATTTTTCATATGCATTTTTGACTGATTTTTATAAAACATTGGAGTGATATTTCTTTTATGGCAAAATCTAACTTTCACAGTAGATAGGAACCATACTTGAGGGCAAGCATGGGCTAAGTAGGAGGGAATTTATAACACTCTAGGATAACATATTTTTATGTATTAATTATGTATTTATTCTAAGTATGATCCTGCTAATTTGAGCTATTTATGATCTTTTATCTCATCGGGACTAAATTTGAGGCAAAAGAAAAATTAAGGGCCAAAAGCGTGAATTTAGAGATAAAATGGGCCAATATGCGACACAAGGAAAATTTGGTGCCAAAAGTGCAAGCATGGAGGACACAAGGGTTGAAATGTAAAAAGAAGAGATTTTATTCTATCATACTCTATTTTAATTATATTAGGATAATTAATATTAAGATAATTATTAATAATTATTTAATTTTAGGATTTAATTTAATTTATCTTTATTTATCTTCAATTAAATTTATTTATCTTTTGGGAATTTAAGTAGGATTAGACTATCTCCCCTAGCACTATAAATAGGGGGTGGAGTAACTCAAAAGGGATCCATCTTTTTCTATAAACACTCTCTCCCCAAAAGTCTAGGCTTTTGTTCTTCTTATATTTCCTTTCAATAAAATCTCCATTTTTATTATATTTATTTTCTTTTCCACCACAACCATGAGCCCTAAACCCATCTAGCCGAAAGTTGTCGATATTCCCCAAAAAGAGTTATTGAGGCTTAGAGTCCGTACTTATCCTCCTCGCTGGGTACTCATCGTTTCTCCGCACTACAGGGCTGACGCTTCTGTCCATGTCCCTTAAGAAGTAAGCTTTTCAACGTATGCAAAGGCGGCCAGTTTGTATGTTTTGGGAAGATTGCACAGTCGGTTCGTTAGCTTACTGCGTCAGAGGTTGGCGAGCCCAAGAGACAAAATGGGCAGTGGATTATTTTATACAATTTTTAATAATTTTAAAAATATAAATTCTAACCCATAATTATTTTATACAATTTTTAATAATTTTCCAACGTCAGGACAGTGGATTCCGAAATCATTCTGACTATGTCTCACTAAAATTCAAATATCTCATAATATGAAATTCTTTTGCTTACTTTGTTTCTTTTATGAGAAACTATACTCAAATATATTTAATTGCATATTTTTTTCATCTTATAATTCAATTTACACAATTTATGGTGATTTTTCAAAGTTAGCTTACTGCTGCTGTCCAAACAACAAGCAATTTCAGCTTTTCGCCGAATCCCTTATTTTTGTGTTTCGGGTACACACCTGATTTTGTTTGATGCTAAAACAATCCCTGGACACTCCAAAGCCTATAATTGAACAAATAACACCATAATCAGTCTTACCTGACGATTAATCAAAATCTCAAAACCAAAATACTTACTCATAAAACGATGAACACTTACCGCAAAATTTTAAATCGGTACGTTTACGAAAATCACGATGAGAGCCTTAATCCTCACGAAATGCTACCGCCAACACCCCAGAATTAGACTATTGGACAGAAAAAAATATCTTAATATGATACCCAACAACTTCTGAATTTGCACAAGTGCTGCTTAACGCTACGAAATCAAGAGGAAAGAATGGATTAGGGGAAACGATGGAACTTCGACAGTAGTAGAGGAAAGAAAAGAAAAGATAATTGAGTAAGAAGCAAAGAAAAAATAAATATTCGATAGAGATGGGGGAGAAAACGTCAGAAAGACGGAGAGAAAAGTGAATTTTTTTTCGAAAAAGAAAAAATATGATCAGATTTTGGATATACTCCCCTATAATCTCCTAATTCACTCCTAAAATCGCTCCCCCACTTCCCACTACACATCCATCACTCGGAAACCCAGTTTAGCACAACTCTTGTAGAAATTAGGAGCAAAAAAATACAACCTTTACCGTCCCAAAGATTCGAACCCATGACCTCCACCATAATAACACACCATTTAAACACCAGACTAGCAAACCCATTCTAATGTAATTTACCCAACAATCAAATAAAAGCCTACTGAATAAGAGTAAGGCCCAATTCATTCAAAATACCAAAATTTTTCCAAGCGAAGGCTTGCACTTAAGACTTCCCAAACACTTCCAAAATACATAACCACTAAAGCTGACAAATATTTGTGTCATATTTTCACAATAACGAAATTAGAAATTTTGGGGCGTTACAGTTACATTTGTTGATGTGGTATCTTGTTACTCAAGTCTAGTGACTAGACCGGGTGAGTGGTGTTACACAATCAATTGCATCTTCGTTCCATAATAATAAACCATTAAAGTCTCTTTCTAAAGTTGGTCGACTCATTCATATTCATTTCAGCCTCCCCTAGTGCTCGTTTCCAATTTATTCACACAAAAGTTCACGTATTTCCTTTATCATGATCCACATATATCTATGCATAATTGATGTCATAACATTATATACTATTTCATTTTGATATCTTTTATCAAGTCGCAAACTCATACCAATTTCACATAACTTATTTCACTATATTATTTTATTGTCAATCTATTTCATTTCATTTTCAAGTTTCCAATTCCAATTATAATATCACGTCCGATGAAGCCATTCATATTTCACATATCATATCCTACAATTATTTTCAATTACATATCATACCCTGGATTCGGTTGTATTTGCATACTCATATATTGTACATCGTTTTATCGTATGACAATGATTTCATTACAATTCAATCCAATGTATATTCACATTCAATTTCGAATCACAATTCAATTCATCATCAACACGCAATATCTCATGATAAATGTGTCTTATGAATCATCTTAAATATGAACAAATAACTAGTTAGAAATATATCATATTCACATGCCATTTCCCAAATGGAATCATTGAATTCGTCACAATTTCATACCAATCTTCTGAACTTATAAATCCAGTTTACAAATTTCTTTCACATTAATAATTCTTTTCATTATCATTATATTTTGTATATATTAAATCATTATTAACTTGACTCAAACATCAACACCCCAATTTAGCATCTAATGCCTCATTGGACAATTTTGGAAGAAAATAGATTGCGCCCAATGCTTATCGATTTAACCGAAGTAAAAATTGTGCCCAACACTTAGGTGAAGTAACCATTTGGCACCTAGTGCCTCATCAGAATGTCTAAACTAATTAGTTTGCGCCCAACGCTCATCAATATAACGAAGTAAAGGTTGTGTCCAACACTCATCGGAATGTTCGAAGTAAAATGCGCCTAGCGCTCATCGACATATAATCAAAATAACTCCGCCCAAGTAGTTAATAGGGTAATCATTTATCCAATTCACTTATAAGTTCAATTCTCATTCTATCGATCTTAATATCATCAATTCATCACCCATGAAACTATTTCATACATAACATAGCTTACCATCTCAAATCCAAACCAACTTCACCATTTCATTTTGTTGTAATATTTTCACTTTTATTCGCTTTAATCTGCTATCTCAATAATCAATTAAATTCACACCAATATCACTACACCAAAATAGGTTTTTAGCGGCGTTTTTTATGCCTTTAGCGGCGCTTTTTAGCGCTCCTAAAAGTATTAGCGGCGTTTTTAAAAGCGCCGCAAAAAATGCCGCTGTTGTCATCGCCGCAAACGTTTGCGGCGTTTTTAGAAATAAACGCCGCTATAGATCAGGACCTTTAGCGGCGCTTCTACACAAACGCCGCTATAGATCAGGACCTTTAGTGACGCTTTTCTTACAAACGCCGCTATAGCTCAAGACCTTTAGCGGCGCTTTTCCCACAAACGCCGCTATAGATTAAGACATTTAGCGACGCTTTGATTACAAACGCCGCTAAAAATACCGTTCTTTGGCGGCATTTATGAAAAAACGCCACTAACTTTTAAAAAAACATTAAAAATATTAAATATTAAAATCAAACATTATTAATATAAAAAATTAATTAGTATTAAATATATACTTTTAGTCAAAAGATAGTATTTAATCATATAATAAATTAATTTTTTTAGTCAAAATATTGAAAAATCATTACAAGTTCAAATAGTGCAACTAATTGATTGCGAAAAAAAAATGCACAAGTTCAAAATGTACAGTAATAAACTTGAAAATTTATAGACTAAAATGAAAATTCAAAAACCCTTTAAAATTAGACTGAAATGGGTTTACTACATCCACTGTTTACTACATGAGTTTATTGCTTCTATAAACTCAAATTAGACATTGTTGAGGAAATATAACACATTCTGATAAAGTAACAGGCTAATGGATATTTTACTTCTGAGTAGAGACTTAATTGATTTAATTCACTCACTGCCATTGAAGGTAATCTCTCCTCTTCAACAGATCTTTCATGCAAGAACCTACCTCTGAGTAGTGACTGCAAAATTAAGATAAGAGTGCTACTAGTTTAGCATGGCAACATGTGAAAACAAAAGGATTTTCATAGAGAAAAACCATAAATTTATCAAACAATTTAGTATGAAGAATAACGAATCCAAAACAAACAACATAAAAATCAAATAAATCATCTGCTAATACCATCGTTGAATCAACTTTAGTTTCAGTGCATTGATAGCAACAATCGCTTTCTCCACTCCACCTCGGCATATTTTTCAGTCATTGATCGTGCGTAACCTATGACTAACTTCATGTCAGTCAAGATGTTTACCTCAAATCATAAATTACAATGCACGCCTTCAACATGAAATAAGAAAAATATAGCATGATGAATTTGAGTTCGTGAAGTCGGCAACAATCAAAAGAATCTAAGACAACGCCATACAAGGATCATTT